>NC_143244.1:7276615-7559991 GCF_009617815.1 Ciona robusta | reverse complement strand
GGTACTTTAGTTGTTTCATCTGATACTTCTGTTGTTTCAGCTAGTACTTCAGTTGTTTCAGCTGGTACTTCTTTTGTTTCTGCTGGTACTTCTGTTGTTTGAGCTGGTACTTCTGTTGTTTCAGCTGGTACTTCTGTTGTTGGAGCTGGTACTTCAGTTGTTTCAGCTGGTACTTCTGTTATTTTAGCTGATCCTTCAGTTGTACCATCTGGTACTTCTGTTGTTTGAGCTGGTACTTTTGTTGCTTCAGGTGATCTTTGTTGTTTCATCTGGTACTTCTGTTGTTTGAGCTAGTACTTCAGTTGTTTCAGCTGGTACTTCTGTTGTTTCAGCTGGTACTTTAGTTGTTTCATCTGATACTTCTGTTGTTTGAGCTAGTACTTCAGTTGTTTCAGCTGGTACTTCTGTTGTTTCTGCTGGTACTTCTGTTGTTTCAGCTGGGACTTCTGTTGTTGGAGCTGGTACTTCAGTTGTTTCAGCTGGTACGTCTGTTGTTTTAGCTGATCCTTTAGTTGTACCATCTGGTACTTCTGTTGTTTGAGCTGGTACTTTTGTTGTTTCAGGTGATCCTTTGGTTGTTTCATCTGGTACTTCTGTTGTTTGAGCTGGTACTTCTGTTGTTTCAGCTGGTACTTCTGTTGTTTCAGCTGATCCTTCAGTTGTTTCATCTGGTACTTCTGTTGTTTCAGCTAGTACTTCTGTTGTTTTACTTGGTACTTCTGTTGTTTGAGCTAGTACTTCAGTTGTTTCAGCTGGTACTTCTGTTGTTTGAGCTGGTACTTCAGTTGTTTCATCTGGTACTTCTGTTGTTTTAGCTAGTACTTTAGTTGTTTCAGCTGGTGCTTCCGTTGTTTCAGCTGATCCTTCAGTTGTTTCAGTTGATACTTTAGTTGTTTTAACTGGTACTTCTGTTGTTTGAGCTGGTACTTCAGTTGTTTCATCTGGTACTTCTGTTGTTTGATCTGGTACTTCAGTTGTTTCATCTGGTACTTCTGTTGTTTGAACTAGTACTTCTGTTGTTTCAGCTGGTACTTCTGTTGTTTCAGCTGGTACTTCTGTTGATTTAGCTGGTACTTTAGTTGTTTTAGCTGGTACTTCTGTTGTTTCATCTGATCCTTCAGTTGTTTCATGTGGTACTTCTGTTGTTTTAGCTGGTACTTTAGTTGTTTCAGCTGGTGCTTCTGTTGTTTCAGCTGGTACTTCTGTTGTTTGAGCTGGTACTTCTGTTGATTCAGCTGGTACTTTAGTTGTTTTAGCTGGTACTTTGTTGTTGGAGTTGACCCTTCAGTTGTTTCATCTGGTACTTCTGTTGTTTGAGCAGATACTTCAGTTGTTTCAGCTGGTACTTCTGTTGTTTGAGCTGGAACTTCTGTTGTTTCAGCTGGTACTTCTGTTGTTTGAGCTGGAACTTCTGTTGTTTCATCTGGTACTTCAGTTGTTTGAGCTGGTAGTTTAGTTGTTTCAGCTGATCCTTCAGTTGTTGTATTTGGTACTTTTGTTGTTTGAGCTGGTACTTCAGTTGTTTGAGCTAGTACTTCAGTTATTTCATCTCGTACTTCTGTTGTTTGTTCTAGTACTTCAGTTGTTTCAGCTGATCCTTCAGTTGTTTCATCTGATCTTTCAGTTGTATCATCTGGTACATCTGTCGTTTGAGCTAGTACTTCAGTTGTTTCAGCTGGTACCTTTGTTGTTTTAGCAAGTACTTCTGTTGTTTCAGCTGATCCTTCAGTTGTTTCATCTGATACTTCTGTTGTTTGAGCTAGTACTTCAGTTGTTTCAGCTGGTACTTCTGTTGTTTCTGCTGGTACTTCTGTTGTTTGAGCTGGTACCTTTGCTGTTTCAGCTGGTACTTCTGTTGTTGGAGCTGGTACTTCAGTTGTTTCAGGTGATCCTTTGGTTGTTTCATCTGGTACTTCTGTTGTTTGAGCTGGTACTTCTGTTGTTTCAGCTGGTACTTCTGTTGTTTCAGCTGATCCTTCAGTTGTTTCATCTGGTACTTCTGTTGTTTCAGCTAGTACTTCTGTTGTTTCAGTTGGTACTTCTGTTGTTTGAGCTAGTACATCCGTTGTTTCAGCTGGTACTTCTGTTGTTTGAGTTGGTACTTCAGTTGTTTCATCTGGTACTTCTGTTGTTTTAGCTGGTACTTTAGTTGTTTCAGCTGGTGCTTCTGTTGTTTCAGCTAATCCTTCAGTTGTTTCAGTTGATACTTTAGTTGTTTTAACTGGTACTTCTGTTGTTTGAGCTGGTACTTCAGTTGTTTCATCTGGTACTTCTGTTGTTTGAGCTGGTACTTCAGTTGTTTCATCTGGTACTTCTGTTGTTTGAGCTAGTACTTCTGTTGTTTCAGCTGGTACTTCTGTTGTTTCAGCTGGTACTTCTGTTGATTTAGCTGGTACTTTAGTTGTTTTAGCTGGTACTTCTGTTGTTTCATCTGATCCTTCAGTTGTTTCATCTGGTACTTCTGTTGTTTTAGCTGGTACTTTAGTTGTTTCAGCTGGTGCTTCTGTTGTTTCAGCTGATCCCTCAGTTGTTTCATCCGGTACTTCTGTTGTTTGAGCTGGTACTTCTGTTGATTCAGCTGGTACTTTAGTTGTTTTAGCTGGTACTTTTGTTGTTGGAGCTGATCCTTCAGTTGTTTCATCTGGTACTTCTGTTGTTTGAGCAGATACTTCAGTTGTTTCAGCTGGTACTTCAGTTGTTTGAGCTGGTACTTCTGTTGTTTCAGCTGGTACTTCTGTTGTTTGAGCTGGAACTTCTGTTGTTTCAGCTGGTACTTCTGTTGTTTGAGCTGGAACTTCTGTTGTTTCATCTGGTACTTCAGTTGTTTGAGCTGGTAGTTCAGTTGTTTCATCTGGTACTTCTGTTGTTTCAGCAAGTACTTCTGTTGTTTGAGCTGGTACTTCAGTTATTTCATCTGGTACTTCTGTTGTTTGTTCTAGTACTTCAGTTGTTTCAGCTGATCCTTCAGTTGTTTCATCTGATCCTTCAGTTGTTTCATCTGGTACTTCTGTTGTTTGAGCTAGTACTTCAGTTGTTTTAGGTGGTACTTCTGTTGTTTGAGCTGGTACTTCTGTTGTTTTAACAGGTACTTTTGTTGTTCCAGGTGGTACTTCCGTTGTTTCAGCTTGTTCTGTTGTTTCAGTTGGTACTTCTGTTGTTTCACCTTGTTCTTCTGTTGTTTCAGCTGGTACTTCTTCTTTTTCAGCTGGTACTTTTTTTGTTTCGGCTTGTACTTCCGTTGTTTCAACTGAAACTTTCGTTGTTTCACCTGGTACTTCCGTTGTTTCAGCTTGTACTTCTGTTGTTTGAGCTGGTACTTCTGTTGTTTTAGCAGGTACTTTTGTTGTTCCAGGTGGTACTTCCATTGTTTCAGCTGATATTTCTGTTGTTTTAGGTGGTACTTCTGTTGTTTCAGCTTGTTCTTCTGTTGTTTCAGCTGGTACTTCTTCTTTTTCAGCTGGTACTTTTTTTGTTTCGGCTGGTACTTCCGTTGTTTCAGCTGAAACTTTGGTTGTTTCACCTGGTACTTCTGTTGTTTCAGCTGATATTTCTGTTGTTTTAGGTGGTACTTCCGTTGTTTCAGCTGGTACTTCAGTTGTTTCAGCTGGTTCTTCAGTTGTTTCAGCTGGTACTTTAATTGTTTCAGTCGGTAGTTTTGTTGTATTAGCTGGTGGTTCTGTTGTTTCAGCTGGTATTTCTGTTATTTTAGGTGGTACTTCTGTTGTTTCAGCTGGTACTTTAATTGTTTGAGTCGGTACTTTTGCTGTATTAGCTGGTGGTTCTGTTGTTTCAGCTGGTATTTCTGTTGTTTCAGCAGATATATTTGTTGTTTTAGTTGGTACTTCTGTTGTTTTACCTGGTACTTCTGTTGTTTCAGCTGATATTTCCGTTGTTTCAGCTAGTACTTCAGTTGTTTCAGCTGGTACTTCTGTTGTATTAGCCGGTTTTTCTGTTGTTTTAGTTGGTGCTTCAGTTGTTTGAGCCGGTACTTCTGTTGTATTAGCTGGTGGTTTTGTTGTTTCAGCTGGTATTTCTGTTGTTTCAGCAGATATATTTGTCGTTTTAGTTGGTACTTCTGTTGTTTCAGCTAGTACTTCTGTTGTTTCAGCTGGTACTTCTGTTGTTTCAGCTGGTACTTCAATTTTTTGAGTCAGTACTTTTGTTGTATTAGCTGGTGGTTTTGTTGTTTCAGCTGGTATTTCTGTTGTTTCAGCAGATATATTTGTCGTTTTAGTTGGTACTTCTGTTGTTTCAGCTAGTACTTCTGTTGTATTAGCTGGTGGTTCTGTTGTTTCAGCTGGTATTTCTGTTATTTCAGGTGGAACTTCTGTTGTTTCATCTGGTACTTCAGTTGTTTCAGCTAGTAGTTCTGTTGTTTTAGCTGGTGCTTCTGTTGTTTTAGCAGGTTCTTCTGTTGTTTCAGCTGGTACTTTAGTTGTTTCAGCTGCTACTTTTGTTGTTTCAGCTGGTACTTTTGTTGTTTCAGCTGGTACTTTTGTTGTTTCAGCTGGTAATTCTATTGTTTCAGCTGGTACTTCAGTTGTTTTAGCTGGTACTTTAGTTGTTTGAGCTGGTACTTCTGTTGTTTTGGCCGGTGCGTCTGTTGTTTCAGCTGGTACTTCTGTTGTTTCAGCTGGTAGTTCTGTTGTTTTAGCTGGTGCTTCTGTTGTTTTAGCAGGTTCTTTTGTTGTTTCAGCTGGTACTTTAGTTGTTTCTGCTGGTACTTTTGTTGTTTTAGCTGGTACTTCCGTTGTTTCAGCTGGTACTTCAGTTGTTTGACCTGGTACATCTGTTGTTTTAGCTGGTACTTCTGTTGTTTCAGCTGGTACTTCAGTTGTTTCAGCTGGTACTTTTGTTGTTTTAGCTAGTTTTTCTGTTGTTTCAGCTGGTACTTCTGTTGTTTCAGCTGGTACTTCAGTTGTTTCAGCTGGTACTTTTGTTGTTTTAGCTGGTACTTTTGTTGTTTTAGCTAGTTTTTCTGTTGTTTCAGCTGGTACTTCTGTTGTTTCAGCTGGTACTTCTGTCGTTTCAACTGGTGCTTCTGTTGTTTCAGCTGGTACTTCTGTCGTTTCAACTGGTGCTTCTGTTGTTTTAGCTGGTACTTCTGTCGTTTGAGCTGGTACTTCTGTCGTTTGAGCTGGTACTTCTGTTGTTTCAGCTAGTACTTTAGTTGTTTCAGTTGGTACTTTTGTTGTTTTAGCTAGTTTTTCTGTTGTTTCAGCTGGTACTTCTGTTGTTTCAGCTGGTACTTCAGTTGTTTCAGCTGGTACTTTTGTTGTTTTAGCTGGTACTTTTGTTGTTTTAGCTAGTTTTTCTGTTGTTTCAGCTGGTATTTCTGTTATTTCAGGTGGAACTTCTGTTGTTTCATCTGGTACTTCAGTTGTTTCAGCTAGTAGTTCTGTTGTTTTAGCTGGTGCTTCTGTTGTTTTAGCAGGTTCTTCTGTTGTTTCAGCTGGTACTTTAATTGTTTCAGCTGGTACTTTTGTTGTTTCAGCTGGTACTTTTGTTGTTTCAGCTGGTACTTTTGTTGTTTCAGCTGGTAATTCTGTTGTTTCAGCTGGTACTTCAGTTGTTTTAGCTGGTACTTTAGTTGTTTGAGCTGGTACTTCTGTTGTTTTAGCCGGTGCGTCTGTTGTTTCAGCTGGTACTTCTGTTGTTTCAGCTGGTAGTTCTGTTGTTTTAGCTGGTGCTTCTGTTGTTTTAGCAGGTTCTTTTGTTGTTTCAGCTGGTACTTTAGTTGTTTCTGCTGGTACTTTTGTTGTTTTAGCTGGTACTTCCGTTGTTTCAGCTGGTACTTCAGTTGTTTGACCTGGTACATCTGTTGTTTTAGCAGGTACTTCTGTTGTTTCAGCTGGTACTTCAGTTGTTTCAGCTGGTACTTTTGTTGTTTTAGCTAGTTTTTCTGTTGTTTCAGCTGGTACTTCTGTTGTTTCAGCTGGTACTTCAGTTGTTTCAGCTGGTACTTTTGTTGTTTTAGCTGGTACTTTTGTTGTTTTAGCTAGTTTTTCTGTTGTTTCAGCTGGTACTTCTGTTGTTTCAGCTGGTACTTCTGTCGTTTCAACTGGTGCTTCTGTTGTTTCAGCTGGTACTTCTGTCGTTTCAACTGGTGCTTCTGTTGTTTTAGCTGGTACTTCTGTCGTTTGAGCTGGTACTTCTGTCGTTTGAGCTGGTACTTCTGTTGTTTCAGCTAGTACTTTAGTTGTTTCAGTTGGTACTTTTGTTGTTTTAGCTAGTTTTTCTGTTGTTTCAGCTGGTACTTCTGTTGTTTCAGCTGGTACTTCAGTTGTTTCAGCTGGTACTTTTGTTGTTTTAGCTGGTACTTTTGTTGTTTTAGCTAGTTTTTCTGTTGTTTCAGCTGGTACTTCTGTTGTTTCAGCTGGTACTTCTGTCGTTTCAACTGGTGCTTCTGTTGTTTCAGCTGGTACTTCTGTCGTTTCAACTGGTGCTTTTGTTGTTTTAGCTGGTACTTCTGTTGTTTGAGCTGGTACTTTTGTTGTTTTAGATAGTTTTTCTGTTGTTTGAGGTGGTACTTCTGTTGTTTCAGCTGGTACTTCTGTTGTTTCAGCTGGTGCGTCTGTTGTTTTGGCTGGTACTTCAGTCGTTTTAGCTAGTACTTTAGTTGTATCAGCTGGTATTTCTGTCGTTTTGATTGTAACTTCTGTTGTCTTAGCTGGTACTTCTGATGTTTCAGCTAGAACTTCAGTTGTTTTAGCTGGTATTTCTGTCGTTTCAACTGGTGCTTCTGTTGTTTTAGATGTTGGTGTTAAAGATTTTTCAGTTTCTAAAGTTGTTGATTTGAATTCAGAAACTGCTTCTATTGCTAAGGCTCGGGTTGTAACTTCTTCAGGTCCGGTCAATGATAGAACTGATGTAGAAACTGTTCTTGTTGTTTTTGGTATTTCAGGTGATTTTGTGGGCAACGTGCTATGAGTTGGGATATTTGTTGGTATTATTAAAGATGTTTTAACTTTGCTGCTGTAAGGTGCTGTTTCAAAAATAGATCTTGATGGTATGGTTGACAATGTGTTTAAAGTCGATTTTTCTTTCTTTCTTTTCAGACTTGTAATGAAAGCAGTGGAGTTAAATAGATCTGTTTGTTGTGAAGCACTGAATTGAGATGCAGTTGGAAACTCAGTAAGTAGATAAGCAGGGACCATACTTATTGTGGAGTTGATTCTGGTTGGTGCAACTGTTGTATGAACATATTTTGGTGTGGTTTGTAACTGATTTGTAGGATAGCTTGTTGGAAGTTTGAATGTAGCAGTGGTTGATCTACTTTGCTTGGTAGGTACAAGTTGTCCTCCTGATGATGTCAATACACGCAGGGATGTAGCATGTTCTGTTAACATGGGTTGAGATTGTGTTTGAGGAAGAGTTTGCAAAGTGCTTCCAATAAACACAGAAGTTGTTTTAGGAACAGCAGGTCTTGTTGTTGGTTTAGAAGTTTCATCTATATCAAGGTTTATGACAAATCAAAATAACTGACATTTAGAAAAAATCATACAACAGGCTTTTAAAATTAATTATCTAATTTTTAAACATGATTTTAACATTAACAAACATTATGAGTGATTGTGCATTGGGAAACAAATACACAAAAACGTGGCATAAGATTCACTAGTAAAAGAATTACTAAAACTTTTTCAAAAACTTTTTAATATCAAAACATTTCAAGGATAAGACCCTATATGTAAAATTTAGTATTTAATTGAAAACAAACAACCAAGTAACCAAGAAATTGTTAATGTATGTATGTAGTATAATGTAGTATAATTTAGTTTATCCAAAATATTGAAGCTATTGCTTTGTTGTTTAAAATTAGGTAAACCTCCCCACCAATTCAAAAAACTATATATATAATGGTATTGAATCCTTAACTAATCCAAATTATTGAAGCCATTAATCTCTCATTACTTCTCAAACCATTTTGTTGACCCCTATTAAATACCAAATGTGTCAATATGTTGTCCCTTTAAGTTGTATGTTTGTGTCCCCTTTAAACTGATTTGCTTTGTCTCAATTTGTCCTAAGATTTGTGGGGTTTTTGGGTATTTACAATTATGTGTTACTGGTGTCAATGTCATTTTAAACTGAGTGAGACTTTTAGAAGTCATTCTATTTTATATAAAATAACTTAAAACTCACCTTCAAGGACAATGAGATTAACTTGTCCTGAGTTGACCTTTCCCTTCAAGTTAACTCTACATTCATACAACCCAGTGTCCTGTGATGTTAAGTTCCATAAAGATAATGAACCATTGCCAGTCTGGTTTGAAACTGCAGTCCTTCCTCTGTATTTGAAGCAAATAAAATGAATAAATATATAACTAATTAATTTCCCCATGTCAGGCAACAACAGTTTTTATGATGTTCTGGTTCATACACCTTGTGCCGCTTACAAGTTACCATGTATGTAACTTGTATATCCTTCCATAGGGGGCAACGGCAGTTTTTATGATGCCGGTGTTATGTTTCATACACCTTGTGCTGGCATGTGTGTTAAAATTAGTTTTCAAACACATCTATGTTTTTTTATCAGGAGATTAACTCGTAGATGAAATATTATAATGGCAGCAAAATACTGTGCTCACCATACTGCTTTGAACATTAGCTTTACATAAAGCATACATTTATTTTAGATCAAGGAAGATTAGTTTTTATGCCCAATACATAGCTGGCAACAGATCACATAAGTCTTATTCTTCATAGTGGAAAAGTTATATGGGAATAAATAAATAAATTTTACCTATAAGAACCATGTGCTCGTGTAGTTATCCAGTCTGATCTGTAAACTGGAACGAGGTTTCCCCTTTCTTGTTTATACCAGTTAACTTGTTGAGTAAAAACTCGTATTTTGCTTCTTTTCACTGGGAAGCTACAAAACAAAACAACCTTTTTTCCTCTCACAGCAGTTTGGACTTCTCTTGTGGTCACTTGAAATTTTGCTGCAAAATGTTTGCCATAAAAATTTATTCAAAAAAGTATTTTGTTTGTTCAATGTATGTATATATATATATATTATACAAAGAATAAATGTAAAAGCTATAAAATGTAAAACAAAAGGGTCTTGACTCTTGACCATAACAGTACATTTGTATTTAAATCTCTAATTTTTCATCGTTATCCCATTTGTTTTCTATCTTCCTCGATTAAAGTCCATTAAACTTTTCAAATACTCTCAGCAAATAAACTTAAAGAACCACAAATTTATTGAATGACAAACATTTATTACCATGAGGTTTTGTGAGTCTTGTAGAAGGTGTTGGGTGAATCCCACTTCCCGGTCTTCTACGGTCTGTCAATGGCAAAAATAATTGATTTAATATATTCTAATTTGCTTTAAATTGGTTACTTTAGCCCAAGACAATATAAAGTATTTTATAAGATTTTAAAAACTTCAGTTATCGGTTGTTTTGTTTCAGACAACTTGTGTCCATTTACAAGTTACCACGTATGTAACTTATTTATCCTCGCATGGCGGGGCAATGACAGTTGTTATAACACAGATGTTCTGTTTCATACACCTCATGCCCGCTTAAGAGTTACCATTTATATAACTGTGTTTGTGACTAGTCCTACAGCCACTTATAAATAGTTTATATATTCATAACTAACTAAGTTGTACATGTATATTCAGATGGTTAAAAATGATTTAGTTTAACAACTATGGTTGTACATATATTTATATATTTATCAACTTACTTGGTTGCACAAGCAGAATGACGTAATCCTTGTTCTTTTGAACTCCAACTCTCACTTGGCATTCATATTTCCCTCTGTCTGATAAAGTGAGGTTGGAAATCGTTAACGAAGCGTTTCCGTTGATTGGGGAAACTGAGGTTCGTCCTCTGTGGAAAACAACATTGTGTGTTATTGAGCTTGGTTTGTGTAATCTTAATAATAACTTTGTTTGTCTCTTCCATTACTGTAGCAAAGATTTTGAAATATTTTAAATAAAACGAAAGTTTTAGCGACAAAATAACAGTTGTAAAAACAGGACTAGAGTTAAAAACATACTTAGATTTAATTGGAAGAAAATAATCGTGGTCGCTTCACCTAGCAGACAAATTAAGTTAATGATGGTGGAATAAAGGAAATATTTTACTAAAATGAAACAATTTTGAATGTATTATTTTACTGAGGTATGGCCTCTGTGAAGAACAACATTGAAATACCCTAACTATCTTTTTATATTTATATTAAGATATAATAAGAGCTAAAACATACATAAAATACATGCAATATGCCTAACTACAATGGTTAACATAGAAAGACCTATTTTTAAATTTAAATATAATAAAAATCCTGCCTAAATAAAATTTTGCGTCTTGTCCAATGACACCAACATAGTCATAGCACCAAGCCTTGAACCCAGTATCGCTTGGTCTCAACACAAGTGCTCTAACCTCTAAGCAAAGAGTTGTCTTACTTGTAGTGTGCAAAGCTTTCTTTGATAATCCATTCTTCTTTTAGCACTCTTTCTTTTTGACCCCGTCCCAATACTTTATACCAATGCACACGTTTCTTATAAATTGCGAAGTTGTAACTCGGTCGTGGGTAATAACAAAACAATGTAACTTGCCCGCCCTCTACTCCAGTTTGTAAACGCTTTGTACGAACACGGAATGATTCTGTAAATAATAAAAGTTTAGGTTTTCATGATCCAAACTCAATTTGAAATAAAAGTAGATTCTATGTTCAAATCTGGTACACTTAAACGCAATAACAGTATACCCGTAAACACGCCATATGGGTAAATAACGACGTAGTGAAACTGTTAAATAAGACTTATGACTATAAGTAGTTTCGAACTACCACTGCCAACATTAGAACACACGAACTACAAATGATTTTTGCCAACTTTTTATCCGGGTATTTCCCTTAAGGGTAACCCCAAAGTAACTCGTAGCCCCCCAAAATATGTGTGAGTGTCAGTTCACGTGAAAGGGGTTGCGGTATCCTGATATCTGGTGTTGGGTCAGCCATTTAGTTATTATGAGCTAAATGTGCATCTTATCTCACAGTACTATATTACCCACAAAGTAATATACGTGGTAACTCGTAAAAAGCTGACACGAGGTATAGCCTATAAAACAGAACATCCGTGTTAAAACGACTGTCGTTGCCCCGCCATTCGAGGATAAATAAGTTACATACTTGGTAACTGGTAAGCAGACACGAGATGTATGAAACATAAGAACCACTGTCGTTTTCCGGTCACACGAGGATAATGTAAGTTATAGTAGGATGGGGGAAGATGGGACACCTTTCATTCTATTCTCTCGTCACATTTGGTAGTAAACAAAAAACATTCAAAGAATTATAAAACCGTATCCTCACGACTTCCATGCACCGTTGTTAATTCTTTAAAACACGATCAGGCTATTTGGAAATTATGTGCTAAAGGTGTCCTATTTTCCCCCACCCCACTATATAGGCTATTCCATAAAGATTTTACCCGAACTAAACGAGGAACATTATTTCCACTTACTCAAGCATGAGCAATCCCCGAAACAAGCACGAACGATGTTACGTTGTCGCATGCATGCAGCTCTTCTAAGGTCACAGGCGTTCTTGTAAGTTTTGCGGTTGTTTCCACACACGGGAAAGTTAGATTGCCGATTACATTGATGTTTGCATACGCATCTCTGTGAATATAAAGCAGTATTGGTATCAATGTGCTATTTAGGAATCTTTTTTATCCTCGCATGGCGGGGCAGTGATAGTACTTATAACACGGGTGTTCTGTTTCATACATCTTGTGCCCGCTTACAAGTTACCACGTATGTAACTTGTGTGTGATTATTGTTTTGTTTGTTTTTCTTACCCCTCGTTCATCGCACTCAGCACCGTAGAAACATTCCCTATTCTTCCTGCATGGACGAACCCGACCCTGAGCTAAAATAAAAACAACTGCGTTAATATATACCTCATATAAATATTCGAATAACACGTACAAACAAAGTTACATGCAACTTACGCGCGGCGTATGAAACCCGACTATCGATATATATGTACATATGTGGTAACTTGCAAGTTGGCAGGAGGTGTTTGAAACTGAACACCCGTGTTATAGGTACTGTATCATTGCCCCGCTACACAAGGATAAATAGGTTAATTGCATTCATCCATATATAACCAATTCTCTCATATCAGATCCCATAAGTTATCGCGTAATTGCGTCACGTGGTAATTAACGACTATGTAACAGTTTTAGCACCAGCCCGCCGCTGTGTTGCTAATTGAAATTGTGTTCATATTGTTGAAGTTTTTTTTTATGTTGAAGTATGGCTCAATTTTTGCATAAATGAATAAATTTATTTTGTTTCTTCGGTCACGGTAACGTAGGTCAGAGTAACATACAGCATCGTAAAGACGGGACGTAACGGTATAAAGCGACAGTCATTATAACACGCTCATGCATAAAACAGAAGAACAAAACGTGAATGTAACTTCTGCATGGCCATAAAACGCAAGTCGTTATATAACACAAAAAACGTATTCTATAAAAGGCGTGACCGTTACACCCTATAGCAAGAAAATTATGCGTAAAGAATCTATGATTTTATGTGAATGAATGCATATAAATGAATGAATGTAACTTGCTCTATCCTCGCGTGACCGGAAAACGTCGTTAGAACACGGGTGTTCTGTTTCGTACACCTCGTACCAGCTTAAGAGTTACCACGTATGGTTCTTTTTGGGTTACTATGTAGTTTTATAGCCTATATACCCATCTCTCTATACTCAGCAATAATTTTTAATTTAGGTTATTATTTGAATGAATAAAAGCAATGTTTCTTACACTCCGCATAAGTTATTGGTTCGCTTTGTTATAACGCAGAAAGCTGCCTAACAATTTTTGGGCCTAAGCTTATATTTCAAACAGTTTATTTCTAACATTTACCAGAAACATAAAACATTAACAGAACAGTGGTTTATTTTGTAGTTTTAATGCAGAAATAATTCAACGAGTTTTTATTACTTTATATGCTTAGTAGTTACTAGAAAACACATAACACGTGAGCAATGACAGGTTTTATTTAAAAATTGTTTCGAGTTTTATTTATTAAAAAACTTGTACGAGAATTGCATAATCGGCAACAGCAACACATTCATTATGTTACTTCTGCTACAAGGAATAATTTGAACAATCTGCTTATCTGGTATGAAAAAACGTGGTATAGTAGGGTGGGGGAAGATGGGACAGCTTTTCGTTCTATTTTCTCGTCCCATTTGGTAGTAAACAAAGAACATTCAAAGAATTATAAAACCGCATCCTCACGACTTCCATAGACCGTTGTTAATTGTTTAAAACACGACCGGGTTATTAGAATATCATGTGTTAAAGGTGTAGCATCTTCCCCACAGTACTCTACATTTTCCAACGAAACGTCGGAAATTCAAAAATATAGATGAGATTCTACCAACAGTTCAGTTCAAGTTCTAATTAAACACTTGGAAAACACGCGGTGCGTCTTTTGTCGAAAGTTGTAGAATTTTTGTTCAATCACCTCGACCTTGGGTGTTCCAACCCAATAGTGCCGTGATGGTTGAATGAAAATCATACACGTCACCGTGACGTCATTGGAACAGTGATTAGCGTGACCTGCCTCATAAGTGGTGACTAATGGGTAGTCTAAATTGTTGGCGATACGGAAAAACAAACACCCACAAAGCGTTATAACGACTGTCGCTTTCCCACCATGCGAGCATAAATAGTATATTCACTCGTATATACGTCATCATGACGTCAGCGGAACTTACGTGGTGTCCCAAGTAGATTATTTGATGACGTTTGCCTTCTTCGGTGTAGGAATATATCTCTTGACGTTAGACCACTGTTTGAAAACAATACACAAATAATACAAGTAACTAATGCAATGCTCCCATACATTGCACATAGTAAACTGTTCAAAAGAAGTTGATTTAGTAATATAGTACTGTGGGGTAAGCTGAATACCATTAGCACATAAATCCAATATTTCCTGATCGGGTCTTTACAATCAAGAAACATCTTTTAGAGCTACGAGGATACGGTTATATAATGCAGTAAATATTCTTTATTTTCTACCAAAATGGGACGATAAAAGGGAACGAAAACACGTCCCATCTTACCCCACCCTACTATAATATAGTTGCTGTAGTTCTAGTGAAGCCGAGACTAGTCAGACACTGAATGTGATGTAGTGTGTAGCACACCATGGTATTTATACCCTGGAAAGTTTGAAGAGACATTTGAACCACAGTTTGGTGTTAACTTTAATATGTAGGTGCGATGTTTACTTTACCTATTTCGCTGAAAGGATTCCAACCGGTATCCCATGTTCGCTCTATTATCCCAAAGCATTTTAGCTGTTTCTATGCTGTAGTGTAACCAATTGTTTACATCCTAATTATAAATTTTATACAAAAGTAAAACCAAACGACTGTGCAATGGCAGTGATAAGCTTGCCGTTCATAAAGCGATATAATGTGAACGGTATAGAGTATAAGTGCGTGTAGAAAGTGCGGGTCGTTGATAAGTAACTTAGACTGCCCATTGCTTAATACAAATTTATACTTTGAATTGGTGAACAAAGCTGTTTTGACCAAGAAGGGCTGGTGTAATAATCTAGTCACTTCTTCTCAGCCATGCGTTTCGTGTAAAACTTCGATGCTGCTATTATTTTGAACTTATGTGTCTGAGTTGATACAGAAAGGAAAAAAAATATAAAAAGCCTCTCCTATGATACATACGTGGTAACTCGTACGCGGGGACAAGGTGTATGAAACAGAACACCCGTGTTGTAACAACAGTCATCGCCCCACCATGCAAGGATAAATAAGTTACATACGTCGTAACTTGTAAGCTGACATGAGGTGTACGAAAGAGAACACCCGAGTTATAACGACGGTCGGTGCCCCACCATGCGATAAATAAGTTACCTTCATTTGAATTTCCAGATGCCCTTGGCTACGCTCAGTCGTCAACGAATAGCATAATGTTAGACGAAACATGAACATTGAATCGAGTGGTGGCGCTAGATAGCCAGCTCTATGTGTTATAAGGAAACGGGCATCTGTTGTATGTAACATAAGACCCGTGTTATAACGAGTGTCACTGCCCTAATACGCAAATAACTGACAGTCTTTCGTGGTAATAATGATTCCAACTCCTGAACTCCAATATGAGCTGTACGTGGTAACTTGTAAGCGAGGACTATGATAAATAAGTTCGGCCCGTGGCAATGTGCTCAGGGCGCCTGTCGCTAACCACAGGTGAAGGATTCATCAAGGCTCGCCACGTCTATCATTGTTGGCGTAATTTCTCCAACCCATTGATCATTATTGGTTTGTTAACTTATTATAAAAATCACCCACAAAAGTTACATACATGGTAACTCGTAAGCGGACATGAGGTGTATGAAACAGAACACCCGTGCTGTTACAACGACTGTCGTTGCCCCGCCATGCGAGGATAAATAAGTTACATAGGTGGTAACTCCTGTAAGCGGGCACGAGGTGTATGAAACAGAACACCCGTGCTGTTACAACGACTGTTGTTGCCCCGCCATGCGAGGATAAATAAGTTACATTCTTGGCTATGTTTAGTCGTTAACGAAAAGCCTTTCTGAAATCAGACACCAGTGTTATTGGGACTGTCGTTGGCATGTAACACAAGGACAAATAATTGACATTTTTTTTTGGTAAAAGTGATTTCTAAACTCCAATATGATTTGTACGTGGTAACTTATAAGCGGGAGCGAACACAAGTTACATTCGGTTTGTTTAAAGAAAATTTCCCTAAAGCTGCATTTCCCAACCAAGTAAACTGAATACAATTTTCTTATAAAACATAATGGAATGATGGTCCTATGTTATAAACCTTATTAAAACACACAAATTGCAATCATAAGCTACTAAATAAACTAACATTTATATGATTAAATAAACATATACAGTAAGTTTTTAAAGGTAGAAAAAAACAAAAAAACAATGTTTAATGTACTGTAGGGAGGGGGAAGATGGGACACCTTTAGCACATAATATCCAAATATCCTGATCGTGTTTGAACAATTAACAACGGTCTATGGGAGTCGCGAGGTTAGGGTTTTATAATTCTTTGTTCTATGTTTAATACCAAATTGAACGAGAAAATAGAACGAAAATATGTTCCATCTTCCCCACCCTACTGTATATGTTGTTCTGGCCAGGTTTATTCATAAAGAGATTCCTCCGTTTTGTGATCTCAAAGAAAGCAAATTTTGTGAAGTTTAATTGTTTGGTCAACAATGCTATTTATTCCATCATATCCAACAATGCATCAGCTTCATCATCAATCACCTGATCTGACGTCATCATCTGATCATCACTAGAGTCACTATCATCTGTTAATACATGGTTATAAACTTATGTTTGTGGGGTAATATAGGTTTGTGTCTGATTGAATGAATATTATCTATTTTCGCACGATGGGGCAGTGACAGTAGTTATAACACGGATGTTCTTTTCATACACCTCAGGCTCGTTTACAAATTACCACGTATGTTTCTTATTTAACCTCGCATGGCGGGGCAACGACAGTCGTTATAACACGGGCGTTCTGTTTCATACACCTTGTGACCGCTTACAAGTTACCACGTATGTAACTTACGTATGTAACCGTGTGTGTAACTTATTTATTTAGCATGGACCTTACCCCTAACATGCATGAATAAATAAGTTACATTCAAACTGTAGTGTGACAACAACATATATTTAAATCACCCTAGTATAGCTTTTATCATAAGACAATAAATAACATTCATTCACGAAATTGCAGTAACAGTAACATATCATCCACCATGTGTTACCTTGTATTCCATTCTCTTTCAAGAAGTTCCATAAAGTAGGGTTTGTGGCGAGAACAATTTGTTTCAATTCATTCATAAATCTGTTACTACGATCTGTTGCATTCATCTGTGGAAATGAAGTTTAAAGAATATTGGTATCAGCCATAAACAATATGTATATTAACTAACTAAGTCTAACTAAGATCTAAATAAGACTTAGTGCCACCTCCCCATTATCATAATAATACATGGTATCATAATATAATTAAAGTTAAAACTGTAATGTAGAATTTAGTAGAACCAACCATGACATTATAGGGTGTTAATTATTAATCAAGCATCAAAATTAGAGGAAGCTTGAAGGTAAAGCTGCCACAAAGCTTCTCTAAAGTAAACGCAGCCTTTTTGAACTTCCCTACTTAGTCAAGCTCTCAGAGTATTTCTGACGTGTTTGATATTCCAAATTGTCAAGCAAGTTTATTGAGTGTTTTCAGCTGACAGCTGTATCGCTACAAAGTTACATACATGGTAACTTGCATAAGAAATGGGAAACATGTGGTATAATGATAAATAATCACACCAATTCATACCTTGTTAGTTTGTTCCATAAAAGTCACCAAACATTTCAATATTTTATATTTCAAAACTTCAACAAAGGAATCAGAAACAAATTCTTTAATCCGTTGCTCCATTTGATCGAAGGCTGAAAGAAAGAAATTGTAAATAATCTTAACAAACTAACAGATTATTTGTATATTAATGTTTTTAAACTTATCCTTGGGCAAGACACTTAATAATATCGCTCCAATCCAGTGGTCACAGATACGTTGTAGCACCCTGGGTGTTAAGGTAATGGACCAAATCTGGTATAAACCCCAGGTCCCATGGCGTGCCTCACTGTAGGACCTCACCCACATAGAATAGAACGTGCATTTACAATGTTGGGGTAATGGGCCAAATCTGGTCTAAACCCCAGCTCCTATGGCGTGTTTCACTGTAGGACCTTACCCATAGAGAAATAGCAATAGTTATTATGAACCAGAAAGTAAGTAAATCCACGCCAACCAACACTACATTACATACAAACCCTCGTTGCTAGGCAAACTTCCATTTTGTAAAACTTCCACAAAATCCTGATCAGTGGTTACGGTTCCTATGCTTGTGGTTTGCTCGTTTCTTATATGAGCTGATACTGAAACACCAGGTTTTTCTTCTTTATCTGGGTCAGCAACATCTGATCTGTTGGGTAATGAATTATTGATATAGTAGGTGGGGGGGAAGATCGGACACCTTTTCATTCTATTTTCTCGCCCAATTTGGTAGTAAACAAAGAAAATGCAGAGAATTATAAAACCGTATTCTCACGACTCCCACAGACCGTTGTTAATTGTTTAAAACACTATAAGGATATTTAGATATTATGTGCTAAAGGTGTTCCATCTTTCCCCACCATACTGTATTTAAACTTAAAAGCAGGGGTGTCAGGGTAATGGGCAATTGTTGCCCAAGTCTCATGTCTAATGTCACGGCCATATCTCTGTTCTAAACCTCAGATCCTATGGTGTGCTACATGGTAGGATCTCAATCATGTAGAATAAATAGAAATACCAAATTAACCAATATCTTACTAATGGATGTATATACAGTGTTTGGGTATATGGGTCAACTCTGACCTAAATCTTAAGACCCATGGCATGCCCTGCACTTGGGCTATAAGACATTAGCCCGCCATAAAATCACTATTTTCTATGTTGAAAGGGAAGTTAGTTGTTTAAATATAAAACTTACTTATTGTTAATCCACGCTTCATGTGAAGTCTGGGGTTTCTTGTTTAAAATCACCGGGAACTTTTCGTTTATTTGATCAAGTAAAGTTTCAGCGCTCGTTGGGTGCGATATTGAGACTGAATCATTTATAAGTTGATTTAGGTCAGGTAGTTTACTATCAGGGTGCTTCAACCTGTGGTCTAAACATTGGAACGTTCTTTGAAATGTTGGATTCATTTTTTCTTTTGCTTTGAAGATCCCATCTTCACTGTAATATGATGGATATTCAAAAACAATTCAAAAATTCCTGTTGTCGTGGCAAAGTAGTTAAAGTTACATAACTTCAGACTTAACACTGCTACCATTGTGGAAGCTTAATTGCGTTTTGGGCAAGAAACTTACATAGTAACTCGTAAGCGGGCACAAGGTGTATGAAACAAAATACCCGTGGTATAATGACTGTTGTTGCCCCGCCATGCGACGATAAACAAGTTACATACATGGTAACTTACATGTGAGCATGAGGTGTGTGCAACAGATAACCAGTGTTATAGCTTTTGCATTCCTATTATCCTACCACATGGGGGTTAACAACACTCATTCATTTAACATGATTGCAAATATTAATAACATAATGTAAAAAAAGAAACAAACCCACGATTGAGTAAAATCCATGGATGAAATTAAATCCTCAGCAAGTTGAAGTTGTTCTTCACTCGGTTGTTTATTTTTCCCCGAGAACAAAGATTCAAATGACAATGGACTGAAACAAAACAATTTTGTTGTTACTAAAACGCAACAAATTTACAATCAGGGACATTGTCAAAGCAAATGGATTAATTATGTCATTATGTATTAATACTTTTGGTGCCCAGCTAATTCAAATAACCAGGCACACACTAGTTACGAGCTTTTTAGGGTATCCATAATGTCTAAGTTATAAAAGAATAATAAAATACACATCATATAACTTTTCTCGCCGTAAAATAAAAGTTTAGCAAAAATAAAGTTTTAAAATTGTGTGCATTTGTGGCTGAATATTTTCCCATGAGAGGTATTGTATGTCTCTATATTAAAATTGTTTATAGAACATAAGAAATGCTTGGAGTTCTCTCACCGTACATCTTCAGCGAATGGCAAGCTAACCATCACAAGATAATGTGAACCAAGTTTAACCTTTGGAAGCAACGCTACTAGTTTAGGATTGGAGCCTTTACGATATACATGGCAGGCAATACCGCACAAGTTTTGTTTCACCATCGCTGTGCATAATGCTGATAATGCAGTTCCTGCATGCTGTAAAATGTAGGATCAATTTGGAATGATTTTGAAAACCTTAATGAATTTGGCATGGTATTTCAAAAAAACTAATTTTAGAATATTTTTTTTACATAATTACGGCAAAAAAAGATAAACTGATTTAATTTGTTATTATCTAAAAAGCTGCAATGTGTAAAAAGTACCATACTAGCTTGATAGTTATATATTGTTTCAATCTATGTAAAAAGTAGAATTAGTTAGGTAGGTTATTATTCAAGGTTTGATTAAAGGTTTTATATTAAATTTCTTTATAGCGAATGTAGAGGTTATTGATATGTATTATTTAAAGTTATAGATATATATTTTTTAATGAACATCTTTTACATTCATTTTATTCACATTTATCAAAGAATCATATTTGTAATTGTTTTTTTTGCGAAATGTCTTTTTGTGTTTTTTTTTTCAAAAAGTCTAAATGTTTTTTCTACACCTGTCTGCAAAAATTTCGGCAAAAATTACCAGTCTTTTTTTGCAGAAGTTACCAATTTTTTTTGTACACTCTTACAAACAACCCCCAATAAACAACGTACCTCATCTCCAGCCTCAGGTATCACGACATGAGCTTGGTCATCCATATGATGAATCACATGAACATTTCTCATGTCCGTGAACCCAAGTATTGACAAACATTTATCACGAGCAGCGAACTTCATCTGTTTTTCGTCTTCAGTCCCGAACGTTATGATGTCTTTGCCGTATTTGTATCCTGGGAAAAAAGTTATAAACAATAAATAAGTTTTTTTTTATTTCTGTTCGGCCTTGTTGGTCATTCATTCTAAACATATGCTTGTGCTGTGAGGATATGTAAACAAACCCAAACCACAAACTTTACATTAATCACCAGGTAAGCGTAATTTTTAGCCGCCCAACACAGAAAGCACTCAGCAGCTTATTTTTTAAACCACAGCCTGTTAATATGCCTTAATCTAAATATTAATATAAAAACCTTTGTCTAACCCAAAGATTAAATTGCTCCAATCTAAATTAAGAAGCAAAATCTAATATAGTAATATATATGTACTTTAATACTTGTAACAGGAAAATAAAAACCTTTTCCTAAATTTTCTTTGGTAACTTCCGTTTTTTCATCATCATCAATATAATAAAAGATATTCGACGTAATATCTTCCTTCTTGTGTGTTTTAGCATGACATCTAAATAATAAAATCTTATTATTTATGTTCATAAAGTTTAAAAAATACTCAAAAAATTTTAGAAATATTTAGAAAAAATCTAAATAATCTCAATAATAAAATATTCTTACAATTTATAAAACAAACATAAAATCTGTAAATATTTATATTTTTTATAGCAAAACAATAAAATAATAAAGGTACATTTGATAAAGTTTTTACTACAAAAAAAAAACTCTTATCATGAACCAAATAATGTCAAAAACTTTTTTTTAAAATTCACAAAAATTAAAAACATCTTAAAAACACATATGAATCAACTTCTCTAGCGAAAAAAAATTAATGTTTTACTTTTTCCACGTTTGTTTAAGTTTCGCCTCCTTAGTTTTAATATAAGCACAACAGGGTATAGAAAGATGGGATCCCAGTGTTAAATTGCATTTCCATTTGGCTGAACGGACGGAACATTTCTCGAATCCCATCACAGCTTTAACTGCTTCCCTGGGATGTAGTAGTGTTGTTATATGTATTTGTATCTATATGTTTACTAATTCTAGTATATTATAATATTGAAACGGATTATATTATATTATTATATATAGATGTATCATGTATGTAACTTATTTATCCTCGCATGGCGGGGCAACGACAGTCGTTATAACACAGGT
The DNA here is from genome assembly GCF_009617815.1 of Ciona robusta. Taxonomy (NCBI): domain Eukaryota; kingdom Metazoa; phylum Chordata; class Ascidiacea; order Phlebobranchia; family Cionidae; genus Ciona; species Ciona robusta. The sequence continues at coordinate 7,538,290 of NC_143244.1, read as the reverse complement.
GTTCTGTTTCATACACCCCGTGCCCGCTTAGAAGTTACAACGTATGTAACTAATTTATCCTCACGTGGTGGGGCAACAACAGTCATTAAAACAAGGGTGTTTATACACCCTGTGCCCTCTTACGTGTTACCATGTATGTTACTTTGTAGGTTTTTATTTTTCATGTACCAACCTCAATGTATAGCAATCCCCCTGCACACCTCCCCTATGCATCCTTGTTATGACTCCTTCTCCTGCTTGCTGGTTGGCTGACTTAGGTTTCTCCCCACATGGTAATTCCCCTCGATCAGGCCTTCTATGAGTTGAAGTACCAGGTTGGTCATCACCACTATGCGACGGGTTGTCGTCCTCATTTGAAAGGAGCTTGTTTATTGTAAATGAAGAACTGCAGAATTAATTTTATTTGTTTGGTGTTTTAGCACAGTTGTAATAGATTTTACAGAAATAATTTAAAATGAAGACTTTTTTTGAACAGGATACTGCAGTATATGAAGCATTTGCATTGTAGCTACAGGTTACCTGGTTCAAAGCCTATAAGGCTGGTAGGCAAGACACTTTATAGCAATTGCTTCATTCCAGTCAATATTACGGCAAAAAGCATTCCCCCACAAAGTTACATACATGATAACCTGTAAGAGGGCACAAGGTGTATGAAACAGAACACCCGTTTTATAACAATTGTCGTTGCCCCGCCATGCAAGGATAAATAAGTTACATACGTGGTAACTAGCAAGCGGGCACAAGGTGTATGAAACAGAACACCTGTGTTATAACAACTGTTGTTGTCCCGCCATACAAGGATAACTAAGTTACACACGTGGTAACTCCTAAGAAAGCACCAAGTGTATGAAACAGAACACCCGTGTTATAACAATTGTCGTTGCCCCGCCACGCAAGGATAAATAAGTTACACACGTGGTAACTCCTAAGAGAGCACCAAGTGTATGAAACAGAACACCCGTGTTACAAAAATGATAGTTCTTGTCCACCACTCAGGGAGAAACAATTTACATTCAATTAAGAATTAATGATTGAAATATATCAACCAACCAAACCTACATAACATCCAACTGCACATTCATCCCATCTGTGTTGAAACCACCAATTATTCCATCCAAGTTCTCATCACTGGTGGGGTGGCAGAAGTTGGTGAAAAGAACAATTCGACACGAACTTATTTTCTTATATCTAAAGAAAAAAGAAAACTAAAAAAAAAATAAAAATGCTAAATCATCACCTAGACAAATATAGTAATGATTGTCGTTTTTCCAGAAGGATAAAGCAAGTTTCATTCATTCATACTACATTTTTTCTAACTGTACTATGAAAGCCTTTTATAGTGAGCATAGACCTAATGAATTAAAAAAGATGATTCAGCATAAAACATATTGTTAGCTAGTAGCCATGCAGCGAAACAAAAACAACGACTAGCAAAGTAAGCATGAGAAACTGAATAATTTTATCACCTTGTTTCTTTATGCAGATGATCCAAACTAACAGTGAGTGCGTCAACAACTATAAAAGAATATACACTCGAGTCTTCATATGTTAGAATATATAACAAGACAAATTAGAGCCTGTGTTTTATAAATATATGTCAACAGGCTATATAAAAAACAAAAATTATAACATTTTATTTAGATTTTATTATTTACAATAAACTAAACCACAATAGCCATTTATAACAAACATATTTTAACCAAGAAAAACAACAACACACAACTATGGCCACAACATCACTTACAATCTGTCTCCAACACTCCAGGTTTCAGGTCATTGGACAAGTAATGTAGAAGTTCAAAGTTTGGGCAACCCAATGAAAACGCGATCGAAATATTTTGATAACTTTCTTCATCTTCTTGGTTTAATGGATTCGATGTTTCGTTTGTTCCGAATAAAACTAAACTCACTTCATCTTTGGATTGTGAAAATATCTGAAAAAAAAAATAGAAAAAAATAGAATGAGAATGAAAAATTAACTTTGCTTGTGAAATTAGAGTGAGAAAATACCTAAAAATGAAGATAAAGGCTGCAAATTTAATATAACTTGAACAAAACAACGAAGAGAATGAATTTAGAAACAAAACGACATTCGTTAATAAAAACACGCTATTGATTAAAAATACTTGAGAAAAAATGTAAACCCATAAACATTATTTACCTAACTTTTTAGTAACAAAAAAAGTTAAACTGTAGTAGAGTAGTAGACCAAACAAATGGCAATCCACTTTTGGGTTGTGAAATCATTAACAAACCACAATTAAAGCAATTACTTTGCGTTGTACAAGAGTAGATATAACATGAATGCAAAGATCAAGTGAAGTTGATTGATTGTCTGTTGAATCTTTCATTCCAGTTCCAACATCTAAACACAACAGCAATGCTTCCTGTGATAACATGAGGTAAAATTATATATATGTATATATATAATGTTTATGTGCTAATAGTTCCCAATAAAATAAAAGCTTTAGTTGCTCGTATACAGACAGGAGACAGATATAGTTACAAATAAAATAGCTCCTGCTCGAATACCTTTTTTGAAGCAGCCATTGCTGAAGCCTGTTTTCAAATATTAAATTGAAACCAACTCTTAACAAAATGACATTTTCAGTAATAAAAAGGTTCTAAAGATAAAACTTGTTATTAAAATCAGAGTCCGTATATAAACATGTTTATATACGGACTCTGATTAAAATATTTCACAAACGTCTAAAATCAAAAATCAAAACACGATTAGTTTTTGGAAATACCCTAGTCCGCAACTCTAAAAAATCGTGATTTTGATAAACACATTTAAAAAAATATTCCACCATGATTTTCCTACTGCACAACCATTTCTTAATTATAATTTAAAAAAATACATTTTACGCTAATTTTTGGAGGCTGTTTAAATATAAATTGCGGCACCACTTTTCTATTTGTAAATGAAAATATTGGCAGAATGTTTGTTGTTAATTTGTCATGTGATAACCCCACAGAAATAAAAAAGAGTAGAACGCGCAACTGCCCAAAACCGTGATATATTCTTTTTTCTATTCACGTGACTGCCAACTCCGTCCCCATTTCGCTTGGTTTCCATTGTAAAAGATAGGCGCACAGTGATTTCAGGAGGTTTTAGCCGTTTATTTCAAAAACTACACTAACTATTCCAGTTTATTAGGCCAGTTTAGTTTTTGGTAGGATAATGCTTACACTTTAGCGCTTGTTTAGGAAAATTAATTATTTTATAAATTTAATTAATAACGTTCAAACAAACAGTTTGTTAGAAATATATATATGTTTGGAAATAGTTATTTTTCCCTATAAACTTAAATTAAGTCAAAAAACGAAAAAAAACTACATTAAACGCCCTGGCTTCCATTGACTACTATAGTAAACGGGAACGAGTCGTGAAAAAGAGAAAGTGTATCATGCTCTCTCCTTCACCGACATTAGAGATGCGCGTTCTATTCTTTTTTATTTCTGTGGATAACCCTAACGAAGAAAAACAAAAAGTGGTTTTGTTACTTATTATTTTAAGACATTTTAAATAGTATTTTGGATCTTACTAAAATATTATCCCAATAAAGTGTTGCGTTTGTAAATTTACTTAGTTTTTATTATTGTACCGATTATTTTCGTATTTGATCCTGACTGTTATTTCATTACGAGATTCGTCCAATTTTATGAGCACTAGATCAGGGCCAACTTTTTGTAATTCATCACAATAATATAAATATATAACTAAACTTGTTATTATGCACAGATGATCTAACTTAAGATAAAAATATTTCACTTTATAACAAACCTATGGCTGAAGCTGGAGCAACAGGACAGGCCACACCAGATTCCGAATCAAGCAGCGCTTCCCAATACGAATGCAACATTTGCCTAGACACAGCAAGAGATGCAGTTATTAGCTACTGTGGCCACCTATTTTGCTGGCCGTGCTTGAACCAATGGCTTGAAACGAGACCAAACCGACAAGAATGTCCGGTTTGTAAAGCAGGGATTGGCAGAGATAAAGTCGTCCCACTGTATGGCCGTGGAAGCTCCTCTACTAGCGACCCTCGTAACAAAGAACTTCCTCCACGCCCACAAGCGCAGCGACCTGAACCAGAGACGCGATACAACGGTTTCAACGGAATGAACTTTGGAGACGGAGGATTTCAAATGTCATTCGGCATCGGTGCTTTTCCATTCGGCGTATTTGGATCTGTGTTTAACGTCGCCGATGGCCGACCACGAGCGCCACCTGCTGGTACTGTGCAATACGAAGACGAGGAAATGTTGTCCCGAATATTTCTTGGTATCGCAGTCTTTTTAATGTTCTGGTTGTTCTTTGCGTAGTTCTTTGTGTTTTATTCTTCCATTTTAATAGTTTGTTGGTATGATACATATAATAATAATGTTACAACGTATGAACAAAATTTGGTTAAGATGAATGATAGCATTAAACTTTGTATGTGTTAAATGTTATCTTCCAATGTAGTTATTGGTCATATTATAAATGCAGAAACTCATTTGTGACAATAGCCGTCTTGGTGTACTAAATGTTACAATTAATGTTAAATGTACACCAATGCAAAACTAGGATGAGTTTGAAACTTTTTCGAAAGTTTGTTAATTTTTCTCTGTTTTAAGCTTTGCAAAGATAATATCATCATAATTCTAATTCTTGTTTTGTTTACCCTTTTAAACACAACAGTAACTATTTATTTATCCTCTTTTTACAGATATGCGGTTTATATTTAATTATGGTAAACAGGGGCGCCAAACTCTTTATAAATCCATGTGGGCACATGTTAAACGAATTTCATGTATTTAGTTGTTATGTTTACTGATTATTAAAGTGTAAAACGTCCTGGGGTAAGCCTGCCCACCCTGCCACCCCAGGTTTGGCGCCTGTTTGTCAAATATTCATAGGTCCGATGTATAAAGATTTTAGACCATGTTCAAAATTGCAAAATAATTTTCCTTTTTATTTATTGTGTTTTCTCACAGAACAGACAGAGAATAATAAATAAAACATTTCTAAAATTTATTGATTATTTTATTGCGGACATTCTATAGTTCATTACCACCATGCACAATTATTACTGTTACCTATTGTCGCCTCAATATCTGGACACACAAAATTATCTTCATCAAGAATATACCCTTGTGGTGTAGGTTTTGTGTCATTTATATTTGGATCTAATTGACTTTGAAAGAAAGTAGGTTTCTCATTGTCCTTCGCGTGATCGTCATTGCTTATCTGCTGTAAGATGTAATCGATAAAAAAAAGATTATTTTCGTTAATATATAGTAAGGTGGGAAAGATGGGACACCTTTAGATTCTATTTTCTCATCCCATTCGGTTGAAAACGAAGAACATTCTAAGAATTATAAAACCGTTTCCTCCCGACTCCATAGATAGTTGTTAATTCTTTACAAAAAAAACGATCAAAAAATCAAAGTTATCCCGCCTTTCCCCACCTGACTGTATGTTATTAAGTAGCAACGCAAGTAGTAAACTACGTACATTAAACTCAGCTTCGGTAGATCGAAGTGTCCTCTGTGGTGTGCTGCATAAAACTCGTATTAGCTTCTGTGTTTGCTCGTTTTCACGAAGTTTTTGTACTACGGTTTCGTCTAGAACGTATTTCTAAAAAGTCAAATGTATGTAACTTATTAATCCTCGCATGGCGGGGTAACGACAGTCGTTATAGCAAGGGTGTTCTGTTTCATACACCCCATGCTCGCTTACGAGTTACTACGTATGTTACTTTGTGAGTGATTGATTTCTCTGCGAATAATTTAGACAACCCATAAGTGACCACTAGGTAAAGGAAATGACGTTATGTGCCCAATGAAAACCTGCATTAAAACGAGTCGATTTTAAAACCACTTTTATATTATTGTTGTGGCTACTAAACGCTATAATTTACCTGAATTTGTTGCCACTTATTTGAACACCTTCCACCAGTATTACATCGTGTGGTGAGGTTTGTGCTTCTCCCCTTGTACTGACGGGATTGAGCGACACATGCTGAACGTAAAGCACGACGATATTTCAACCTATAGTGTCGCAATATTGCTGTCATTCTTGGTGTAAGGTCTTTACGTTTCCTGTATTCGTTCAGAAGTTCCAAAGAAATATTTAAATCTGCGATTAACAAACGTGTGTTTATAAAAGCTTATAAATTGGGCCGTGGGTTTTGAGGTTCGACGCTGCTATACCACTATGCCTTGTGGTCCCTGGGGAAGACACCTATAACGATAATTTCTTCAACCCAATATATGTCTATACGCTGTTAGCTATACACAAACTAACACACGTAAATCCTGAATGTAACTTACTTTATCCTCGCGTCGCCGGAAAACGGCAGTCGTTATCACACGGGTTAACACCTCGTGCCAGCTTACGAGTTACCATATATGACGTATGTTATACTTTGTGGGTGATTATTTTTTTGGGAGGATTTTTTTTTATATATTGCTGATAATTTAGACAACCCATTAGTGACCACTGGATTGGAGCAATAACACATACACCCACAATGGTAGCAGCGTCGAGCCTTGAACCTATTACCTATTGGTTACAGGCAGGCGCGCTAACCACCATGCACGTGGTAACTCTTAAAAGCGGGCATCCGGCATTGAAAAAGCTAGCAGCTATAGCATTAATTGCAGCCGTTTGTTGCGCATATACTAACACGCTTTAAAACACAAATACCTGAATCATATATAACTTCCCCTTCTTCCTTGCTTTTGGTAGGTTTACAAATTTCGTTGCTCGATTTTCGTTTCTTATATTTCCTTTTCTGTGTGCGCGGGTGTATACAGTCTTGTACGCTTGAAATTAAGCTTTGTAGCATAACTTGAAACATGTCGTTTTTATCGTGGCTGATGTTATGTTTCTTGCGATAATTCTTAGTTAGTTTATGAGGACTTTCTGGTAGCGTTGTAGGCCCAAGATCTAGACTTAAGAATTCTTCAATGCCCGGTATATCAGCAGATTCTATACCTGTGTCTTTACCACAGCAAAGCTTTGGAAATGGTTGAGAAAATATCTAAAAAAACGAAAGTTATTAGTAGGGTGGGGAAACGGAACACCTTTAGCACATAATATACAAATATCCTGATCGTGTTTTAAAGAATTACCAACGGTCTATGGGAGTCGTAAGGGCACGGTTTTTATGATTCCTTTAATGTTCTTTGTTTACTACCAAATGGAACGAGAAAATAGAATGAAAAGGTGTCCCATCTTTCCCCAGCCTATTATATTATAAAGGTTTATTTATAAAACTGGTGTAATAGGCTAACCATGGTGTAAATCCTAGGACCCATGGTGTGCCACGCTGCGGGACCTCACCCACATGTTATAGAATATAACATCTATAAAACTATATAGTGCAAAAATATAATTGTTACTTTACCTTCGTTTCGTCATCTTTAGGGAGTAGGTTTTTGCAGCCACATTTTCGTTTGTCTGAATATTCTGTGTTATGTATATATATATAACAGTAACACTTACGTAACGTGTGCTATATTATAGCCAATATATTTGTTCTTCCTTAGCGGGCCAAGGACAGTCGATAATCGTTATATATATATAACACGGGTTTCTGTTTTGTACACCTCGTCGTGCCCGCTTACGAGTTACCATTTATGTAACTTTGTGAGTAAATATTTTTGTGGTATTTGTTTTATTTATTATGAAAGTATATGTTAAGACGTATATTTTACACATACAAGACTTGAACTGTTATTCCGGTTACTAGCCATGCATGTACTTAGCTAACCTTTCGATTTACGACGAACAGTTGGTTTCCGCACTGCCTTTTTCTTTTCCGGCGTTCTTACTACTTCTGGTTGAAAACTTGGATGATTTTCATAGTTCGTTGTGTAAGAGCAATGGTCCTGGTAGGGTGCTGCTGCTAAGTGAGGAATCCAACTAATTTGCTGGGGATATGCAGTCACTCTTGTTACGTTGGTAGAATACTGGATCTGGAAGTCGGGGAAAATCAGATCTAATATTGGGGGGCAAGGACATCTTGTCATACGAAGACCGCTTTCAACGGAAACCAAATCTTCCGTGTTTGCCATTGATATCTTTATATAATAAATAAATAAATAAATTTTAATTATTGTTTTCTGTAACTACGGTTGTTTTAATGTTTGCATTAAATCACAGTAGGCATTGTTACGTCATAATAGCCAAGTATGAACAATTTTAACTTCGAAAAATTATTTTTCTTTTCAGTTTTAACTGAAATGTATACCGTGTTTTGTATAAGTTAAAACGTAACTATGGATCCAAGTTCTGGTATACAAGCAACCGATCGAGCTACTTTACTATCTCCACAAAGGCCGAGGAGCAGTGGCCCTGTAAGTATAGTTTAATTGTAATTGTATATGGCAGTCTGTTAAATTTACAAAAACTGTCAGTGTAGTATAACTGTATTGTAGTCTGGCGCAAAAGCTTTTCCAGTTGCAAAAGTTGTTAAACTGTTAAGTTACAAAAAGCATATATACCGCACTTTAGAATAGTTATTATACATTAAATGCATTTACGCATTGAATTCTCTTATGCGCTTGTTTACAAACGTTATAATACAGACAGAAAAAGCAAGTACAACGGGCGTAAAGGAAAAACACAATGTTGGCCCCACAGAAGTTCTTACAGCGCACGCCGAAAGGTAGTTTTAGATTAATTTTAACGAACTTTTAGTTAAATTTGAATGCGGCCTTTTCACTATAGCTTTTCCATGACGTTTTTAGCTATGCATTGCTAATTCATTTATTCTCGCGTGGCGGGGTAACGTTGGTCATTGTAACATAAGTGTTTCGAACCCGTATAATTGTATCCTCCCAGCGGTCTATGAGCCGCAGTTGTATAATAGGCACATGAATAATATACTGTTGGGTAAGATGGATACCGTTAGCACGTGATATTCCATAACTCTTGATCGTGTTTTAAACAATTACCAACACTCTTTTAGAGTCGTGAGAATACGGTTATCTAATTCTGTAAATATTCTTTGTTTGCTGCCAAATGGGACGATAAAGAGAGTGAAAACATGAGCCATCTTACCCTATCTATAGTAGAGTGGGGGAAGACGGGACACCTTTACCACATAATATCAAAATATCCTGATCATGTTTTAAACAATTAACAACGGTCTATGGGAGTCGTGAGGATACGGTTTCATAATTCTTTGAATGTTCTTTATTTACTACCAAATTGGACGAGAAAATAGAATGGAAAGTTGTCCCATCTTACCCCAACCTACTACATATATATATATATATATATATATACAATACATTTTTAGGTTTCGAATGCGATTAATTCGTGATTTTCGTTTGTTGGAAAACTTAAATGAAATGGAGCAGGGGTTGGAGGCGCCCAAGTATCACCCTGAAGACATTGAGAATAGAAAGAAAAGAAACAAAATTCTGTCAGAAAACCCCTACGCCCTTGTCAAGTTTAGCCCAATCCCAAAACTATTGGTAAATTCCTTTTATTGATATTCTAACGTTTGGATGAATGAATGTAACTTGTTTATCCTCGCGTGAGGTTAAACAACAGTCGTTATAACCCGGGTATTTTTGCTCCATACTCGTCGTGTCAGTTTATAAAACTTAGAATTAAAGTTTAAAGTAAAACTTTAGTGCTGCTTTGCACAGTTTTACATCTTAAATTAATGAAACTTATTGAAATACATAGTAGGTTGGAGTAAGATGGTTTATATTTTTTACCAGGTCTTATTTGGGTAAGTCGGTCCAACTTTTTACTAGGTCTAACGTAATTGTAATTGGACTTTAAAGCATAGCAGCTGGACTAAAACTTTTTTTTCATTTTTTAAATATTTTTTTAAATGTGCCCACAGTCAGTGGTAACGAAGCAAGAACGAAGATTCAAAAGAATCAAATGTCGCGAAACGACCTACCCCCCTCTAGATATGTGGGCGAACTGGGTGGTCGAAAGTAACTTGTTCCAAAACTTTATGTTGGTGCTTATAATATTCAACGCTGTGCTTCTAATAGTTGACGCTGAGATCGGCGAATCAACAGACCCAAAGTATATTGTGAGTAAAGTATGCTTATATTTCGTGCAATAGCTGATATGATTTCTTAAAACATAAAAAAAGTAAATTGTAATTTTACAATATAAGTATTTAAAAAGAAAATATTATAAATTTGTAAGCAGGTAAAACTTAAATTTAAGTTATTAAATAAGATAAAACTTTACAAATACCATTTTTGCTTATAAAACAGCAATGTAAAAAAATACCTAAGTACTGGTTAATTTTACTCTTTTAAACACCATAGAACACAGTTCGAATCGTAAGGACGTGCGATTATTGCTGCTTGTGGATTTTTATTGCGGAGATTATTTTAAAATGGATTGATGATTTCAAATCATTCTGGAAGAACGGATGGAATGAATTGGATTTTTACGTCACAGTTGTTTCTATTCTACCTGAAGTAAGTTTAATCTTGGATGAAATGAAATGTTTATTTCAGACTATCAGAGTGCTTGTATCGTAATCGAAGGATATACCTGGTTCGTTGCTCAATGCTGCTACTATTATGGACGTAGTCCTCGGGCAAGACACTTATTATCACTAATTGCTCCAACTCAGTGGTCACTAATGGGTTGTCTAAATTGTCAGCCACACAGCAAAAACAATCACCCAAAGTTAAATACCTGGTAACTCGTAAGCTATAGCACATGAAGCCACTGCCCATGGTATACAAGCCACCCGTGTTATAAGTTTGAGTAATCATATACCACTCAAATATATAGATACATGGTGTTAATAACTTGATTATTATATTAATAGTTGATTCGGCTCGTAAACAGCGACGCTAGTGGATCGGGAATGGTCCAAACCTTAAGTTTTCTACGTGTATTAAGAATAACAAGGTTGCTGAAAATGGTTCGTATAATAATATGTTCTATTTGTATTGTGTTTTATATAGTAAGGTGGGGAAATTGGGACACCTTGTTATTATATTTACTTGTTCCATTTGGTATAGTAAACAAAGGACAATTAAATAATTATAAAACCGTATCCTTACGACTCCCATAGACCGTTGTTAATTGTTTAAAACGCGATCCGGATATTTGGATATTATGTGCTAAAGATGTCCCGTATTCTCCTATCGAATGGGCTCTGGAATAGCGGGCACGAGGTGTCTGAAACAGAACACCCGTGTTATAACGAATGTCGTTTTCCGGTCATGTGAGGATAAATAAATTAAAAAATTACACACGTGTCAACTCGTAAGAGGGCATGAGGTGTATAAAACAGAACACACGTGTTATAACGACTGTCGTTGCTCGGCCATGCAAAGATACATAAGTTACATTCATTCACATCTTATTACTTTGGGTCCCTTACAGATAATTATACAGCCAGTTCATTATATATTACAGGTATCTCGTTTCGAGCAAGCCCGGATCATATTGATGGCAGTTACCAAAGCGTTCAGTGCAATGTCATTTATATTATTACTGCTCGCCCTATTTATGTGGATGTTCGCTTTAATGGGTGAAGTCATATTTGTGAGGTAATGGGACAAACTGTTTCTGCATAAAACAACTGTTTGGCTTTAGTTTAGCACATAGTATTCTATATTTCCTAATCGTATTTTGTACTACAATAAAAGTTCTTAAGTACTGTATGGTTATAAGATGAACACCTTCAGCCCATGCTATCCCGTATTTTCCAATGTTTAACAACGCTGTTTTAGAGTCATGCGAATACAGTTATATAACTAAGTGAATATTCTTTTTTTACACCAAATGGCACGATAATACAGAATGAAAACATAAACCATCTTACCCAAACTTTCTGAATAAATGAATAAACGTAATTGCTTTATCCTCACGTGTCCGAAAAACGACAGTCGTTATAACACTATATAGTGTTCTGTTTCATATACACCTCGTGCCAGCTTACGAGTTGTATGTTACTTTGTGGGTTATTTTTTACTATATATGTTATAATAATGCAACACAATCACACAGATACACACAGTACGATGGTCGAAGCCACGGAACACAACTACTTTATCAAAAGGCATTCTCTGATATTTTATGGTCGTTTGCAACTTTGTTCCAACTCATGACGTTGGACCACTGGTTGGAAACTTTATTGGTAAGTTTGTTCAATGTTTTGTGTAAACTTAAATATGTAGGTCATATTCTTTAGTTGTTGAAAACTTTTTTATCGTACAGCTTGTTTTGTTTTAACGACTGATATTTCACTCTGTCTTTTCGTGTGTTTTTACAAAATTGCAATTATCAATTCATTTAAACAAACTAACAAAAAAGTGATGTTGTAACTTGTCACTTTCGATTTTCGCATGCTATTGGCTGTAGCCAAAGAGACAAAAAAGTTATATTTCAAAATATGTACAGTAGGGTGGGGGAAGACGGGACACCTTTTAACTCTATTTTCTCGTCCCAATTAGTAGTAAACAAAGAAAATTCAAATAAATATAAAACTATATCCTCACGAATCCCATAAACCGCTGTTAATTGTTTAAAACACGATCAGGAATCCAGGATATTTGAATATTATGTGCTAAAGGTGTCCCATCTTCCCCCACCCCACTATATATGTTTATGTGTAGGACCTCTTAAAAGTGATGACAACGCAATACGAATCTACCATCACCGTTGTATATATCCTTTCATGGATATGGGTTGGGTCGTTTGTATTTAAGAATATATTCGCTGGTATAATGGTCAATAACTTTCAAACTATAAGAAACGATCTGCACTGGGAGAAGAAGGAAAAAGAAGCGAAAAGCGAGGTAATATTAACTTTGTATTTAACGAAGTTATTGTAATAATACATATAACGATATAACGTGTGACCTTGTGCCACTGATGGATTGTTCAAACTGTCAGCCATACAAAGAGAATTACCCACAAAGTTACACATGTAGTAATTCGTAAGCATACACGAGAACCTGTACGAAGCCGTCATACACAATGACACATCCGTATTAAACTCTCCAGACACTTCACTATATGATATGTCACATATTCTTAACGAGCGACACTATAATTAGAACACTAAACATAGCTTTAACCACCAGGTTGATAAGTTTAAGAGGGAATTCACTGAAGAACTACGAAGGGTTGAAGAAGACAACATATCGGATGGTAAGGGTTATAATCCTATGTTATGGGTTCGAGGCTCGGTGTTGCCACTATTAGGTACATGTCTGTTTTTTTTTCGGCAAGTAGCAACAACACGAGGTGTATAAAACAGAACACCCGTTTACCTACCTAGTTACATTCATTCATATTGGGACAATTACATCTTCTATACAGATCTCATTTTCCCCGCCCAAGCAAATACAAGCGACACCGACGACGTGCGGCCGATCCATGCGATTCCTTCAATAGCCGTTCATGTACGTAATACATAACTACGTATATAGTATTATGGGGTTAGATGGGGCATTTTCGATCTCTTGTACCGTCGTTCATTTTGGAAATAAACAAAAAATATTTATAGAATTTTTACCCTATTCTCGCGACTATAAAAGAACGCTGTTGTTTGTTCTAAGTGCTAACGGTATCCCATTTTACTTTACAGTACTATATGACATGCTATATCAGTTACTTAAATAGGAACAGAATATTAAAATTACATTAGAAGTATACACATCCGTTACAAAGGGCGCCGATGACGCTAATGCTGACGACAAACTTTCCGCTCAAGAAAAAGACTTCACGCTCGCTACATCGCTGGTACAGAAAAGATCAGCCCTATCCATGTGGTCGCATATGTCGGTGTCATCTTTACCGTTTTCTGAAGTAAGTTGTCAATTTATTGCGATATCTATGAAGCTATGTAACTAGCTTGTTTTATATCACCGCGTGGTCAAAAAACGACGGTTGTTAAAACACGGGTGTTCTGTTTCATACACCATCTTACAACTATGTAACTTTGTGGGTGAGACCCTTACTGTTTTTCTATTTACATCACAACCATTCACTATTACGTCACAGCACATTGAAATGATGGAAACTCTGCCTGAATCGAACGAAGCCGTGAAGCAAGCACAATGGGACAATATTGTTCAACGCCACGTGGACCTCACCAACCGACCAACCACAGAAGCCGTGTGGTCACGTGACGTCCTATTCAAGTTTTACCAAGCCATGGAAAATATGCAGGAAAATCTCCAAGAACGAAGCGATATTTTGTCACTTTTAAACCTAGCATTGTTGCAAATACACGACCGTTAAAGGATGACAACACACACGATAATAAAGTGACTTTGGCTCCTAAAACAGAGAATGGCAGGGGTATGGGTGTAGCTACTACTGTGGGTGTATATAGGTGTTTGGGCAAGACGCTTAATGGCAATTACTACAAAACAGTGCTCACTTATGGGCTGTCTATGTAATCGGAAAATCAATCACCGACAAAGTTACATACGTAGTAACTCGTAAGCGGGCACGGGGTGTGTGAAAGAGAACACCCGTGTTATGAGCTCTGAAAGCAGCCTTTTAAACACGACATGTATAAGCATAAAAACTATTTGAGTTATAGAATTGACAAAAATCGTGGCTGCTAAACCAAACACACAGTGCAATTCAAAACCACTATATGTGACACGAATGAAAAGTATGTGCATTAATTTTGCAGCATGCCTAATTTCACCGTATAAAGTAATTACGCCAGGCTAGTAGCGCACGTATTAAGAATGAAAACGCAACAATAATGGTTTTGGCCGACACAGTGGTTTTATTAGGACAATGATTGTCGCGTGGTTTAACCGTTTCCTATTTGTGAAAATGCGTCAGGCTATACTAACACGTGAAAACATTATGAACATTAGCTTATGTATATATATATGTAACGGTTTATATTAAAGCTAACGGGTTTAGTCAAAATACAGTGAAAGTTGTGTCCGCTACAGTAGCGATATGCATGTTATAACCTAACGAAGGTCATTTATAGTACTGTGGTGTAATATGGCTACCGTTAGCACTTTATATCCACTATTTTCGAATCGTGTTTTTAACAATTACCAATGCTCTTTTAATTCGCGGCGCTACGGTTATATAATTCTGCGAATACTAAATTAATTTAAGACAATGTAGAGAAGGAAATTAGCAGCAAAACGACATTCGTTGTAACCGTCAAATAGTATTTGTGTCTTGTGTTGACGCATTTGACCTGGATCTAAAATATCTGCTGAATCAGAATTGTCGGCATACATACCTGCTTATTTGTCATCGAGACTCAATAGAAAGTTTTTTGTATATTTAGTATGTTGAGATTGGCATTAAAGTTGGGTATAGCATGCTTTTTAATTGTTACTTTTCCTTTACTAGTTTTTATTTATACCGAAATCAAAGACTGGATTTTAGTCGTAACTTATGGGAAACTATATTTATGTTAGGATTTGGTCTATTTATTGGTCACAATTTGTTGATTATTTGTGCTCAAGATTTATTTTTAATTTTAGTTATTCATACAAATCCCCTAATTAATTCAAGTCGCATAGTTATTTTTATGTTTATTATGACGTCATAATCACGGCCACGTTAAATTTCTGGCTCCAATTTTTGCCTTTTCTTTTGTAATGACAGTAAAGTGAGTACTGCTGTTTTATATCTACGCGCATCCTACATATTTGGTCACAAAGTATTGGGCAAAATGGTTTTCCCGCAAATCATGCGTAACATTCTTGGAAATGGTATGTACTGTGTTATAGTAAATATGAGCTTTTTAAATTGTGCAATTTTAGAAAACTGAACGCTACATACCCTGCACTCCATCAGGAGTGGATTTAGTCGGTAATTTTCTTTCATTTATTTACAGAATTATAAACCCTAAAACAAAAATTGCTCTAACAATACCCTAACAACTAAAAGAGCGTTGTTATTTGTTAAAAACACAATTACAGGAAATATTTTAAAATGTGTGAACCAGTATCTATTTTATCCCACAGTTACTATATAGATATTACTAACGTTTCGTTGCTATAGAAAACATGCAGAACATGAATGCATTTACTTTTATTTACATTTTAACTTTTTTGACGACATTTTGTGGGGCATTTAAATGTAGCACAAGCAATGAGGCATTTAACGACAGTTACGTTTGTGACGGAAAAGTCGACTGTTATGATGATTGCAGTGATGAGCTGACATGCGGTATAAATACCAAGTTTTATCCGTGTCCTAACGGTTGTGTAGCGCTACTGCCGTTGTCAACTTGCCTCAAAGGAGTCAAATGCCCGAGATTTTGCGACGGTGTGTCTCAGTGTAGCGACGGTTCGGACGAATTGAAACTAGGGTTCGGGTTCAAATGCGTTGTCCAAACATTTATCAAGCAGAGTGCGAACCGCTGTATATTGCCGCAGTTCTATATAAAGCGATGGGAATCAGTAAATCAACCGAGAGAAACCATTTGTGCGGCCGGAGAGGATAAAGTGTGTTATGACGTCACGAACGATGACGTATACTTTGACTATCAGCAGTGCTGGCAATGTGAAGACGGTACAGTCATCCAAAGACAGCAAATCTGCGATGGTGTATTTGACTGCCAAGATTTGACCGATGAGTGTCTTTGCGAGGCTGATGACGTCACTTTGAATGGGGTTTGTGACGTCATACTAAGTAACAAACACAAGTGCGGGTTAGAAGAAGTGCCTTGTATGGATTTATCGCATTGTATAAATAAAACATCTATATGTAATGGGATCATAGACTGTGTTGACGGCTGGGATGAGGAAGACTGTGAACGTGTCATCCAAACGACAGAGCGGATCAGTAATTATGAATGCCAAGGGTAAAAATACATTGTTTAACTTTAATGCATTTTTTGTGGGGTGATGTACTAGGTTAATAATATTCGCAGACCTGATTTTTAGCTGAAACGCCGTTCTGACACATATTTTATACCTGGTAACTCGTAAGAGCGCTTGCGAGCACGAAGTGTATGAAACAGTACACCAGTGTTATAACCACTGTCGTTGCCCTGACACGCAAGGATAAATAAGTTAAAATTTACATATTAATTTACTTCAAAAGATTTCGCTGCACCGGCGTTCTGGTGGTTGCGAGGCACCTTATAATAAACTTAATTGCTTTGTTATCTGCATTAGCTTAGACTTCCAGAAGCATCGGCTTTACAAATTCAATCCTTTTTTATAGCGGTTATGCCCTAGATGAAACAGTAGTCGCATGCGATGGTCGGCCAGATTGTTTACATCTTGACGACGAGTGTAGTAGAACATGTGAGGGTAAGATGCTCTCAGTTTAAATTAAATAATTTTAACAGCTAGTCATTCGAAGGATGGTTTCTTAATACATACTCTCCTTTAAATCCGCAGAGTAATTTGTTTTAATTAAATTTACACGATGCTCTTTTATTAGTTTTCATCCAGGAGCGTGTTTTTAACGACTGTATTTTGCTGACTACCATGTATTCGTTGTTTTAACTAAAACGTTATTGTAATCACTTAAATAAATAATACTTTGTTAAACTTATATATTCATTATAGATGATCCAGAATATTGCAATTATTTTCTCCCATTGGTCTTACGTCTAAAGTTTAGTAACTCCTGTATCATACACATTGATGAGTTATGCAATGGTATGGACGAATGTTATAATGGAGAAGACGAAAGACATTGTCCATTTCTAACACCATGTAGTCCTAATAATATTACAATGGGGCAGTACGACCATATATTTCAAAAGTAAGTGTTGATTAAACTTGTTTATTTTTATTATGGCGGGCGCTACGACAGTCGTTATGAGTTATAACATGAACATTCTGTTATGTAGTTCTGTGAGGGCGGAGTAAGATTGATTCACAGGATATTTTTATCAACGCTCCTTCAGAGTCGTGACTCATGACGATACTGTTATATAATTTTATAATTAGTCTTTGTTTGCTTTCAAATGGTCCAATAAAGTAGAATAAAAACATCTTCCATCTTGCTCGAACTTAATATATGTAACTGCTGTGGATTATTATTTTTATCATAACTTACACTTTGTTTGTTACCGATTAGTGACGATTGCCTTTATAGGTGCGATTTAATCCGGCATTGCGAGAATGGAGCGGATGAACTAGGTTGTTCAAATTCCACGCATTTTTACTGCGATGATAACACAACCATTATCAGTGTTCGTCGTGTTTACGATGGCGTGTTCGACTGTAGCGATTTCACAGACGAATGCTCGTTTTCTGATACGAGCATCTCGTCTGTAACTATGATGATAAAAGAACCAGCACTGCGAGCTTGTGTGTGGATTATACTGGCATTTGCACTTGCTGGTAACGTGGCAGTAATCATCAAAACAGCTCGAGAAGTTTGGGATATATTACGTGGTAAGAGCCACAGCGTAAACAAGTTGAAACTGATTCATAAAACCATGGTTTTAAATCTATCTGTGGGCGATGTGTTGATGGCGTTTTATCTTTGCATCATTGCGTCAAAGGACATTGAATTTTCAAACGAGTATTGCAAGCACGAGTTGAAGTGGTTGTCCAGCGCAACTTGTTCAGTTGCTGGTATACTGTCAATGATATCAAGTCAATCTACTGTGTTACTGATGGCAATGATGACAACTTACAGACTACACGGAGTGCTTCGGCCATTTCGCACTGAGGGAGTTTCAATTAAGTTTCTTCTGCTTGTGTTGTTGTTTATATGGACAGTGTCAGCTATGGTTGCAATCTTACCAATCACACCTCCACTGCAGCGCATATTCGTATCGAAGTATGTGTTGAACCAGCCGTTCATTAAAAACTCAAGCATCACTTTGACCCAAATGCAAGACTTGGTTGGTAGATTGAACAACTTATCCAACACAAAGTATTTACTTGACCAGTATAACCCTGTGGGCTCATTCCAAAGTATATTCTATAAAGAAAACCACAACCACCTAAGTCAAACTTCAACCGGAGTTCTCGGCTTCTACAGTTCCAACAGCGTTTGCCTTCCAAAGTAAGTTGCCCAAATGCTATTACAGCGTCCCGGTGTAATGATCACCATTTGCTATATATACCTGTACTATTGGGTATTTAACAAAATGCATGTACTAACTCTACAATTCTTTATTTTCGTTCAGTTTGTTTGGCACATACAACGATGCTTGGTCAAGCTTTACGTTCACACTGGTTATGGTGGATCTGCTTTTATTCATTTATTTGTTGGTTGGATACATCATCATATACCGAGCTACACTGCCTAGTAAGTATAAACGTGCAGAGTATTATATTGGGCAAGAAGTGCTCCTAATTATGCGGGTACGAACACTTTTTTTTGCGTTGTTTAAATTCCGCATTCAAACACATATTTCTAAAATGGAACATTTCGATTGCAATCGGATCATGTTATGTTTTAATTTTGGTTGTTAATCTATTGAATAAGTGATGTTTTATTGTGCGATATACGTTCTCACTTATTAGAGTTTTTGTGGAAACGACTAAAGCTTGATCACGGCCTACTGAAGACCTCTAACATTCCTTGGCTCGATGTACAATTACGACAAACACGCGTATAACAACAATTAACGTCATTCGTGTTGATGTTATTTTATCCAATCCGAGTCTAACCGCAAACCGATCCATTTTCTATACAAGCAGGGTTGAATCGTGTACACTGTACACCAATAACCACAAGTCGTACACGTGGAACCATTAACCACATGACGTTTTATAAACACAACAGGAGGACAATATTTTTTAAAGATTTTGTCCGATTTCCTTAAACAATTAATAACATTATAAGACCCCAACAGCACTCCAACCCTATTATAGTAAATTGATGAATGGATGTAACTTGTTTATTCTCGCGCGGCGGGACAAGGACAGTCGTTTTAACAGGATAAATAAGTTACATTCAATTATTATTCAATCTAGTTGGCACGAGGTGTATGAAACAGAACACCCGTGTTATAACGACTATCGTTACCCCGCCTTGCGAGGATAAATAAGTTACATTCATTCAACATAAATACTTGTCGCATTCGCAGCAGATGAAATAACTCGTTCCTGCAACACCGATGCCGATGCAAGAGTTAGAGAAGACAGAGTTTTATGGATGAGAATCACTAGTTTAATATTCACCGACTTTTTATGTTGGGTTCCAATCTGCATCATGTCTTTGCTTTCATACAGAGGGGTAATGCTGCCTGGTATCGTGTACAGGTTCGCAGCCATCGTGTTATTTCCCATCAACAGCGCTTTTAACCCATGGTTATATTCAACTGTTCCCGTATTCCCAAAACTTAACTTCAGGTCTTGGTTTAACAAGAAAAGGAAAGTTTTTAGATACTCAGTTAAAACTGATGGGCAAAATATACCAGCAATTCAAATGACCGCGATACACCAACTGCAAGTTCCAACATCGCTACATCATCAGAGAAATTTGAAAACACAAGAGTTTCGGGTCCCTCAGAACAACTTAACCACAATCTGGTCCTGTTTCTCTGTAAGACCTTTTACTCAAGGAAGCACGAATGATTTAGTTGGATCTTCCATCTGCTTAAGTAGTTATAATAGATCCGCCGATAGCGCAACTGTTGCTACCGAAATCTGATTCGTTTATTTGTAAATAAAGTAAGACTGTCCATACGGCGCAATATTACCTGTAGATTATATATGCAGTTACTGCCAAGCGAGTTGTAAATCTAAAAACAAATAGTTGGTTGTGGTGAGACGGTTTAAGTTTATATTTGATCGACTCTTTTGGTGGTAATCTTAACACCCGCGTATTATAACGCCTGCCGTTGCGCCCCCATGCGAAGATAAATATTTGACATTTAATCAAGGTCTTAATTTGCCACAGCGAGACAGCGCTAGTGAGCAATTTTATATGTGCATGGCAGAAACTTCGTTCGTTGTCTTTCGCATTACATTTCACCATGATGTAACTTGTATGTGATTACTGTTTTTTAAAATTTCGTTTGGCAGAGAAATAGGTAATGTATATCACTGGGTTGGAGCAACTACTGTTAAGTGTCTGCTTAAGGTCAGACACAACCACAATGGTAGTAGCACTAAACTATTTGGTTTATCTTTTTACTAATGTTTAGTGCAACTAAATATTCGCTTAAAATAAGTATTTGATCCGTCCCAACTGGGATTGTTTTTTAGCCTGAAATTTTTGCAACGTTGAAAAATGAATGCTGCGAAAAACAAAGTGTGTGAAGAAAAACCAAACATTTTTATAAAACATAACAAAACTTAAACAAAGCGAAAGAGAACAGCAACTAGTAAACAAAGCGCTGATTATTTTGACGGTACATAGATTCTATCTTTCGTGAAATGCTTTGCAACGTTATGTCCTTACTCCTCCAACACATCAGAATACATCGTTGCAGCATTCAACAATAGGACTCCGTAGCGAGTATGTAAATTAGGAAAGTATCCAGCACTTCGATATAATTATAAACGCAAACTGGTTCGAAGAATATTCAACCTAGTTGTCACAGAATTGAAGGAACAACGACAAGCATATACGCAAATGTTAAGCATGTAAATTAGGAAAGCATCCAGCAGTTAATTAAAGGGACGAACAACAAGAATATATGCAAACGATTACGCAGAGAATCAGCCACTGCTGTGTAACTCCAGTTATTGGAAGAAAACTCAGCAAAGCAGTTTGATAAACTACTTATTTGATATATTGTGTGTCTGTAATCTGGATGGAAGCTTAAAACTAACTTTATATTATATTTGTATAGATTGCGCTTAATATAAACATCTGATGAGCACCGTGTCTGCTTACAAGTTTTTGTCTGTATGGTTGAAAACCCACTAGTGACCAATGGGTAGAAGCAATATTGTGTTAAAGTGTCTTACCCAATGACACATACGCCAGTGTTAAGCGTCAAAGCTCGTCCGAACTGCGCTTTATCGTGCAAAAATTCAAATATGTTGTTTATTAAACTGTCTCGGATATTCTACAGTAGCAGTTTCTCTTGCTTAACATTTGCGTATATGCTTGTCGTTGTTCCTTCAATTCTGTGACAACTAGGTTGAATATTCTTCGAACCAGTTTGCGTTTATAATTATATCGAAGTGCTGGATACTTTCCTAATTTACATACTAGCTACTGAGTGTTATTGTTGAATGCTGCAACGATGTATTCTGATGTGTTGGAGGAGTAAAACATACAACATCGAGGCTGAGACCACGACGCGGCTGTGGATGCGGGCACTGTTAACCACTGTTTGTTACAGAGCGCTCATATTCAGTGTTATTTTTTTCCGACGAAACATGGGAACTTTTACATTGGTTTGATGTTACGCTTTAGTGGACAGTGGTAACGTCATGTTAGCGTTGCCGATATTTTGCAACATTCGTCGGTTAAAGTTCAAACGTTCACGATGTTTGAGTTTTCGTGTCGTTCTTCTTCAACTCATTTTGCGACAATTATGCTGAATATACATTCGACACAATTTGCGGTGTTTGAAAGATTACATCATCAACCACCAGTCGCAACTCCGCATTGAAATATTCAAATCATGAGGTAGAAACAGGAGGCGTTCTCACCGCTTATCATCGGTGGAATTATCGGAGGTTTAAGAATATAAAAAGCGACCACACCGACCACATAATCATCAACGCATTCAAGATAAATCTCAACGAAATGGATCGAAAGATTGTTTTTGCTCTTCTTCTCTTGATGTCTCTTCAAGTCGTCTTAGGAGTCTCTTTGGATGAGTAAGCATTAAATTAATGGTAACATTATATTCTTGAGATAAAGCATGTTTTCTTAGTCACTTTTAATCCATTCTCTTCGTTGTTTAAATAATATGATCTTGCTTTATCGTTTTCGAAGAGATGAATACAAATTTATGTCGTGTTATTTAGTTGTCAATCTATTTGTTAACAATTATTATAAGCTAACTTAAAATATTTTTAAAAACAGCCAACCGGATTTCGAAACTGAAATTGAAGATGAAAGTAAGTTGGAATTAGAATAATTATTATAAGCTACATCCCTATATATCGAAATTGACACATCGGTATTTTGGTAATACGTTTTGATTATTGAACCCATTGGTCGTTAATCCTAATTGTCAGCCACACAGAAAAAACAAATACCCACAAAGTTACATCCGTGGTAACTCGTAAGCGGGTACGAGGTGTATGGAACAGAACACCCGTGTTATAACGACTTTTTTAGTGTTCGGGTAATTGGCCAATTTTGTATTAAATCTCTTGATGTTATGGAGTAATGAGCCAACTCTTGCCTAAAACTCTGGCTTCAACTCTTCCATTTTAAACCTTATTTTAGTTGCAGCTGCAGTAGATGATGGGTGGCTCGGTTACAAACCAACGAATGCACAGGATGGATGGCTCGGCTACATGCCAAAGAATGCACAGGACGAATAAGTGTCAATAACTACCAGTGAGGACGAGATTGAATGTTGCCTCAATAAACGAGAATAAAATATACTCTGGTTGTTTTTGATTTCTAAATATTAACCTTAAAACACGACAGAAATCGGAAACGTATTCGATTTGTAAAAAAACTGGGTTGCTACATATGCGTGTAGGAGAAAATTAGTTACAAATCTTTTTCGACAGTGAGAATACTGTCGAATAATACTGTAACTTTTTTTGTCAACACTAAATTGGGGCCCGAATAAATAAGTGTCCCAACATGCCTCTACTAGTCTACTATATATGATGTTTGGATGAAAAATATATTAAATTGTAGTCCGAATATGTGTCTTACTCTATCATCATGCATGGCCTACTAAAGATATCTTTAGTAGGCCATGCATCATGTGAGGTTATTTAAGTGGTATAGTATAGGGGGTAAGATGGGATACCTTTAGCACATAATATCCAAATATCCTGGTTGTGTTTTAAACAATTAACAACGGTCTATGGGAGTTGTTAGGATACAGTTTTATAATTCTTTGAATGTTCTTGGTTTTCTACCAATGGGACGCAAAAATAAAATAAAAAGGTGCCCCATCTTCCCCCACCCAACTATATAATGAAATTAATTGATTTCCCAATTCGTGCCCATTTATTAGATCCCAATTAAGCGTTGGTGTATTTAAATTGTGGATTGGTAGTTCATGGAATAATGAAGCATTGGTTGGGATTAGGAAGTATTACTAACTATACCTCCATGTACCGTTTGTCCTTTGGAATATTTACATATTGTAATAAGTTAGCGAGTACTTTCTGTTTTCATTTGTGAGCTTAGGACGAAGATTTATACTTTGACTAATATTACAGATAGAGTCGAGTATTTTACGTGTTATATTATGTGTCTGGTAATACCATATGTTCAAGACTGTTTCAATTCAATAGTTTTTCAGAAGTGGTTGACCATGTTATATTTTAAGGTTTTCATGCAGGTAGCAATGATATACGTTTATATTTGCATATTAGATTAAGTTACATAGGAGCAGTTTTTGTTGCTGATATCATTTGTTAGTTTGGGGTCATATTGTATAACACCGAAAGCTTTAATTATCAATATCTACCGCTATGGCACAATGGTTTGAACCTTAAGGGATGTTCAAATTGTCAGCTATACAGAAAAACAATCACCCACAAAGCTACATGGGTGGTAACCTATATGCGGCGTGAGGTGTATGAAACAAAACACCCGTGTTATACCGACTGTCGTTGCCCCGCCATGAGGATATAGATTATAATAATTTATTTATTCTTTCTAGAATTTGGAAAAAATTGTTTGTTTGTTACCAATTCTAAAATTAAGTTGAAACAATTGTTACGTAATAATTATTTCCAGTATTACACACACACTGGCTTGTGACGTCACAATGACGTATTATCATTTCAACTTCATCATTGCATTGATGACGTCATTATTCGCTTTGTCATCTCAAAAAGGTAATTGTTAACTACTGTCGTTGCTCCGTCACAAGTTACATTCATTCTCTTCTAAGGTTGAGCTTCTTATTACCAGCAGATACACCTCATCCACATATTTCACCAAACAACTTAAGCAACTACGAACAAGGTGACGTCATCAACTTTGAATCGGTTCCGCCCAAAACTGCGTTGCATTCGTTTCTACACAACCAATGCAAAAGTAAGTGAGAATGATTGAATGAAAGAAAATAAAACCTATGTAATTTTGTAGCTGATTTTTTCTTCTCCATGACCGGCAATTTATTAGTAAGAGAACACGTACATCGAAGGCGGTGAATGCATCGAATCTAAACAAAGATATTCTGGTTAAGATATGAGCGAATCAAACTCTGTACTATATGGTTGGCGCTGGGCAAAAATAGAGAACCGTCTAGTTGTTTTTTAATCAAAACCATTTAATTTTTCAGATCAATCTTGTTTCTTGTTAAATTGCGACCAAGGGAAAATATACTTCGTAAGAACAGGGTGTTGCGCTTGCACTTGTAGAAGAGGTTACATACTTGCGCTAAACCGACGTTCGTGTGCAAAAGGTGAGTTATAATTTAAACTATACGTATTTATGTGATAAAATTGGATAAGGCGAACATCCAACCCGAATAATGAGTTTTTGTCAGCCATACATAAAAGTATCACCCACTAAGTTACATGCGCGGTAACTTGTAAGTGCGCACAAGGTGTATGAAACGAACACCTGTGTTATCGTTTCCCTACCAAGCGAGGATAAATAAGTTACATTAATTAATTGTGGGCATTATATTCTATATATAGTAGGGTGGGGAAAGACGTGACACCTTTAGCACATAATATCCAAATATCCTGAACGTGTATTAAACAATTAACAGCGGTTCATTGGAGTCGTGAGAAAACGTTTTTTTTTATTTCTTCGAATGTTCTTTGTTTACTACCAAATGGGACGATATAATGAAAGTATAATGAAAGGTGTTTCATCTTCCCCCACCCTACTATATATACGATGTTGACAATCCAGCCAGGTTTGGTGAATGGTCAAGTTGGAGTTCATGCATTGTATCTGAGTGGGGTGGGGTGCAACACAGAGGACGACTTTGTAAGACCAAGTTAGGAAGATCTGCGAATAATAGATGTGTGGGTGCTGGTAGCCAATCAAGATCGTGTTCAAAAGTTACCAGGGGTAAGTTGGCAACGTTGGATAATGTTGGTAGCAGCTAAACAAATCACATAAGCTTAGCACTGCGGGTTAAAGCTCTGGTAGCCAAACGGTGCAGGGGCTCAAAGCTCGATGCTGTTACCAATCTGGTTGTCATTGCCCCGCCACGCGAGGGTAAATAAGTTACATTTAATAATTTTATTCTAATTCAGATTTTCGAATTCGTAAAAACCTCTTGGATCTGAGCGATGACGAACTTCACGATTTCATTCAAGGGTTCGCTAAATTAAAACAAGATCGGTCTCTATTCGGATTCCTCGTAAGTTTTGTAAATTGTTTCTTACTAGCTGTTAAAATCTGTTGGTGTAAGCTGGAGAGGATTTGTTCAACTCTGTACAACGGTTGATTTTAAAAAGGAAATTTCCTATTTAATAGTAAACAAAGTGTATCTACTGAATTACATAACCAACTGCTCTAAAGAGCGTTGATAATTGTTTAAAATACGATTAGAAAATTCGGGATATTATGCGCAAAAGTTAATCTTACCCCACCGTAGTATGAATGAAATTATTCTTTATTTGGTAATAGTTTGATCTTTTAAACAGAGCATCGCAAAGTGGCATGGCTGGCCTTATAGATGCCCATGGTACAAACATGGTATTAAAGAACATGGAGAAGGACATTGTAGCTGGCATCAACACCCTATGTTTTTACCATGGCATAGATTGATTATGGTGCAGTTTGAACTTGGTGAGTGAGAATGAAAGCAAATTGTTTATCCTCACATGGTGGAGCAACGACAGTCGTTATAACACGGGTGTTCTGTTTTGTACACCTCGTGCCCGCTAATACGTGTTACCACCTTAGTAACTTTTTGGGTGATTGATTTTTCTGCATGGTTGAAAATTTGGACAACCCCTAAATGATCACCGAAACGAACTTTATATTTTGAATGTACCCGAAAAGAAATCTCTCACAAGGTCACATATACGTAGTATATACGAGGTGTATGAAACAGAACACCCGTGTTTTAACAACTGTCGTGTTGCGGTCAGGTTTGTCTCGCCACATGAAAAACAAAACTCTTGGAGTTCCTTACTGGGATTGGACGGATCCTACTTACAAAGGACTTCCAGATTTAGTGAAGAACCCGACCATTTATGATCCCATATTAAAGGAATATGTTCCCAATCCATTCTATAGAACTTACATACCAAGTCACGCTCCAGTTAACAACAGAACATTGTAAGTGTTTAATATTGTAACAGTTACAAATGGTTAGCAATTACAATGCTGGTAATGTTAGATCGTATATGTGTGTGAAGGTCCTATAGCGTGACACGCTTAAGTCCGGGCCAGAATTGACACCTAAGGTGCTACAGCCCATTAGCGACCATTTGGTTGGAACAATTACCGTTAAGTATCTCACCCAAGGACATATACGCCGCGTGTCAGTCTCGAGCATCGAACCTGGTACCCTTCGGTTGCGATTTAGGCGCCTAACCACTGAGATTTAGGCCAGAGTTGGTCCATTAATTCGAACCATAACTAGTGTTACTTATCTAGGTACAATTACCGTATGGTTGAAGAAGCAGGGTACAGAAAACAACGTTTGATGCTCCAAAACATTATACAAGCACTGAACATGCCGAATTATAAACTGTTTGACGATATTTCTGTACATTCCCATGATCAGGTAAAATTTTGATTAATAAATGTGATTTTGAAAACCACTACGCACAAAGTTACATACGTGGCAACTCGTAAGCTGACACGGGGTGTATGAAACAGAACACCCGTAATATAACCACTGTCATTGCCCCCATGCGAGGATAAATAAGTTACAGACATGGTAACTCGTAAGTGGGTACGAGGTGTATGAAACAAAACACCCGTGTTATAACGACTGTTGTTGCCCCGCCATGCGAGGGTAAATAAGTTACAGACATGGTAACTCGTAAGCAGCAGACACGAGGTGTATGGAACTGAACGCACGTGGTATAACGACTGTCATTGTCAGCATATGCAACGTATTGGTAAAGTGTTACATTCATTTATTCAATTATTTCAGATTCACGAATGTGCTTGTGTAAAATCCAAGAATGTTACAACTAACTGCACATACAGTATGCGCAATATTGGCTACTCAGCGTTCGACGCCATGTTTTATCTTCACCATAGTCAAATGGATCGTTTATACGCGATGTTTCGTCGCTTGAGGGAGCTACTGGGTCAACAGGATTGGACGAAAGAAAGTTTTCTGCAACCTTATAAGGTCCCCATGCTCACTGTCGAGTTATATATAGGTCCCCATACTCACTGTCGAGGTATATATAGGTCCCCATGCCCACTGTCGAGTTATAACACGGGTGTCTTCTTATATTTTTTTCCCCACCCCGTGAACATCAATGAATTGTCTATACGTTTAAGCAGATATACGAGGTGTATGAAACACTGAACAAAATATGTATGTCTTGTTAAAATTGAATTGGGCAATTATTTGCTTTTACCCGCTTTTACAATTACCAACAAAGTTACCTATACGGTAAGGTGGTGAATGAAACAGAATACCCGTGTTATAACGCCTGTCATTGCCCCACTACGCAAGGATAAATAAGTTACATACGTGGTAACTCGTAAGCAGGCACAGGGTGTATGAAACAGAACACCCTTGTTATAACGACTGTCGTTGCCCCGCCATGCGAGGATAAATAAGTTACATTCATTCATTCATTCATTCATTCTCTTACCGTTTTAGGAAGACATACGATTAAATTTTTTTAACCGTCCGGATATTTCTGGATCCTGGGATTGGCCGATGTCTCCGTTCTGTAACGCTTCAATGAACCCAAGTTACGTCACGTTAAACAAAGACTCGTGGACCGTCAGCAATTCTTATTATTACCAAGAATTGTTCGGGTATAAGTACGACACGTTTGATCTTGCTAGAAGAGATTGGAAACTTCTTCTCAAAGATTTGGAACGAACATTTAGCAGCGAGACCTTCGGGCACTCAACACCCTTCGTGTCCGAGTTAGAGAATGATCTTGGTTTTATTTATAATACATCAGCCAAGTTTGTGGAACAGGGCTGTACAGTTTAAACGTGTAAATACCTTTACATTTTATTTGGTTTTCGGTTTATTTATTATTCAGCTATCGTTGTCGGGGTATGTATTTATATTTGTTTAAAACATTTAACTGAGAAAGCGTTTACCAGTGGTCACTGTAACGGGTTGTCTAACTAAATTGTCAGCCATACAGAAATAAACGATCGCAAGGTTTTATACGGTGTGAAGTAAAATGCGTTTTTCTTGTTTCGGGCATAAAATAAATACGTCAAACTTCAGAGCATTATCTAGTATACTTACTCCACAGTACTATATCTATAAAAAAACTTATAGTACCGTTTTAGAGTTACGAGAAAAAGCATAATAAAAAATATCCCATTTTCCCCCACCCTACTATATATGGAAAAAAGTGGTCAAAATGAATAAACTAGCACGGCATATTGTCGCAGAAACATCTACATTAACTAGTTTAAAAACAAAAAAATGTAATGGGTGTTTGAATTTAGAACGATACAAAAACACTTGCCGTTATAGTCTGTGGTCCCATTAAAACTATGTTCTCCCAATGTTGTTGGGCATACTGTGTACTAAACTACCTTGATGGGAAATTCCCTACAGTTTGTTATTATGTTCCGCATTTTGAGTTTTTATTTTTCTAATATTTGACTCTGTTTACTTTTTATAACGTAAGTAAATGAATGTATAATTTGCGTGGGTATGTCGTGTTTGCTTTATAAACGTTTATTCAAATAATATAAAGTGTTTGACTATAAAACAAGTTTGGTTATTAGACAGTTGAAAACATACAAGTATAATGAATTTAATGTTTAAAAACTAAACGAGTTTGGTAGTTAGGTTAAGTTATGTAGTTAGTAGTAAAGTGTTAGCAGATAACTTAGGGGGGAGGGGATTTTCCGCTAGCACCTTAACGTTATATAACTAATAACTTTAGTATTTACTTTAGTTTTGTCATACTTTTACTTGGGCTTACTAGAAATACTTGCTAAACCAATTTTAATGAATTATTTAAGTAAAAACAAATTTGTTGGAAAAGTATGACATCTGAACTACAGTCAGCACAAAATACTTTATTCCAACGCGTCCGTGTTGGCCAAGCAAAAAGTGCGGAAGTTTTTGGTCATGTTAATAAAATATTGAGGAATTCAAGTAGTTTGACATCGAGATATTTCAAAGTCAATGTTGTCAAGTTTCTGCAGGATAATTGCCAGGTAATTATTAATTATTTTGAATTTATAAATAAAACTTGTAAGTTTAACTACCAACAAAGTTGTACAAGTGGTGGTTTGTAAGCTGGCACGAGGTGTATTAAACAGAACATTCGTGCTATAATCACTGTGGTTGCCCTGTGAGGATAAATAAGTTGCATACGTGGTATTTGTAAACGGGCACGCGGTGTATGAAACAGAACACCCGCGTTATAACAACTGTCGTTGCCTGCCATGCGATGATAAATAATTAATATATACGTGGTAACTTGTAAGCAGGCACGCGGTGTATGAAACAAAACACCCGTGTTATGACGCCTTTTTGCATAAAGCTTTTTTGTCATATATTTTTTGTATGTTTATGTTGTAACAATTTGTATTTTTCAAGGCGTATGTCACTGACTTAACTGTTGGTTTGGGAATCCTTGAGAAATATGGGAAGAACTTGATTAAAGATGAGAAACCTCCACAATGGAGAGTTGTTCGCTTTTCAAACCAAATATTTCACTCCAAAGTTGATACAATTAAGGTTAATTAAGCTACAATGTGGCGGCCCTTCATGTGTGTGCCGAAGCGTACACAAGTGCCTTTTTTCTACGTTTATTTTTTCCTATGCCCTATAAATACTGCATCTCGTGTTCATTCCTCAGTTTACCGCTTGCAGTAAACCATAATGCAGCCGCTACAACAATATATTAGCCTGGTGATTAGTGAGTTTGAAGTGTGGTATGCCATATTATAATTATGTTGATCAGGTCCTATGAGGAAATACTCTAACAGCTTGTATTACCCTTGGTTACCTTCAAAGCTAAATTGTTCAGAGTTTAAACAGGAGAATTGTCCGACGCCGTGGTGTAGTGGTTAGCGCGCCTGCCTGTAACCATTAGGTAATGGGTTCAAGGCTCGTCGCTGCTACCATTGTGGGCGTATGTGTCCTTGGGCAAGACACTTAACGACAATTGCTCCAACCCAGTGGTCACTAATGGGTTGTCCAAATTATCAGCCATACATAATAAAAATGAAAAAATCCAAAAAAAATCACCCACGAAGTAACATACATGGTAACTCGTAAGCTGGCACGAGGTGTTAAACCCGTGTGATAATGACTGTCGTTTTCCGGCCACGCGAGGATAAAGTAAGTTACATTCATTCATTCATTCAGAATGTAACTGTATCACATTTTATCATTTGGTTAAAAGTTCAGGACTGTACATTTTGAGATCCAATCATGTTTTGTGGTTTTTTTATAATATTTATTTAGTTATTATAAAATCAATAAAAGTATTGATAGTTCAACAATCCTGTAAAATAAATTAATGCTTACTGATTGATGCAGTACACAAAATTCCAGGGTTTGCTGCCCACTCTACAACCCCAGGCCTATAACATCTATATTTAATGATAACATTCATTATGTCACACAGGGTGCCAGAGATATTCTTAACTTGATGGGCTACACCACACCAGTGAGAGACGGTTTATCTTTTCCCAACCATGTGATTGAACCTGACATAAATAACGTGGTGATGGTAACATCGGATATCATATTGCTCAAGTTTGAGTTATTGCTCATTGACAATGTAAGTTGTTTTTTAAAATTTTTTTATGAATACAAATATATATATATGCACGTTTTTTTTTCTTACGAGATTTTGCAGTTGCTTTTTTACTGGATTTAACTTAAATCAATTTCTATGAAACGAAAGTATTAATGGTAACGTATTAACATTCATCACGAACCAAAATAATCGTCATGAATTAAATTTTCAGGCCGAGCATCCTAAACCACAAGATATCAACTCCTACAGGCAACCTCCACGCAAGGTGAGTTGACAATGTAGGGTGGGGAAGATGGGACACCGTTCATTTTATTTTCTTGTCCCATTTCGTAGTAAACAAAAACATTAAAAAAATTTAAAACCGTGTCCTCACGACTCCTATAGATCGTCGTTAGTTGTTTAAAACATGATCTGGATATTTGGATATTTTGTGCGAAAAGCTTCCATCCTACCCAACTGTACTATATTATAACTTTACGTTTGGATATGTTTGCACTTTTGAATATTATCAATTGTTGGTAATATTTTAACACACCCCTGGTTCCATATTTAAGCTTTAATATATTTATATATATATACCAGATGTCATCCCCAGCTGTAAAAGCAAGTTCACTAAACATGAGAAATACAACGGATACTGTGCTACGGAGAAACATTGGTTTGTAAATATAGTGAACCTATGTATTTGTGGGGGAGTTAATTTTCATTTTATAACTTGCTAAAATTATTCTTTTTTGGGGGAGCTAATTTTCTGATGTTGTTTTGGGGTTTTATTTCAAGACATGCCTGAATGAATGAATGAATGTAACTTACTTTATCCTCGCGTGGCCAGAAAGCGACAGTCGTTATCACACGGGTTTAACACCTCGTGCCAGCTTACGAGTTACCATATATGTTACTTTGTGGGTGATTATTATTTTTTTGGATTTTTTCATTTTTTTATGTATGGCTGATAATTTGGACAACCCATTAGTGACCACTGGGTTGGAGCAATTGTCGTTAAGTGTCTTGCCCAAGGACACATACGCCCACAATGGTAGCAGTGACGAGCCTTGAACCCATTACCTAATGGTTACAGCTAGGCGCTCTAACCACTACCCCACGGCGCCGCACAATGCCTCTTAGCAATACTTTATTAAGTTCCATATATTGAATCCAGGTTCTCCACCTGCATCGCCCACAATGTTGGATGACTTATGTGTGGCTTGTGGGCAGAAGCAAGCAGAGTTGCATTGCAAGACATGCAACAACAAACAATGCAAACAATGTGATAAGATATGGCATCAATGTTCAAACAGACTTGATCATGTTAGAATTGAAGTTACACGACAGTCACTGGCCCTACATGGTGTGTCAACTACTGTACAACAGACACCAACACATAATAACCAAACAATTCAACAAAATAATGGACATGTACCACAACAAACTGCTGTGAGACAAACATCTAATAGACCAGGCCAAGGTATTTGGGTTTATATGTTATAAGAACTATGTGTTGTAGCTTAGGTGACATGATGAAAACGTTGCAGTAACATGATGCCCTAATGTTACACCTCTAACCACACATAGCATAATCAACCAACCACACATAACAGGTTACGGAAGTACAAGTGAAGACACATGGGAAGAAAAAATCAACAAAAAAGTTGAAGACTTTCTTTGCATATCAGATGAAAATAAACGGAGGGAAAAAGTTTATCAATTCTGTTCCGAGATTGAAACCCAGATAAATGTTTTTAAAAGCGGGGCAAGTCGGCTCTCTAACTTATCTTCAATCACTAAGCATTTGGTTGAGCGAGCAAGTTTATTGGCTTCGAGGAAAAATGAGATGTTGAGTTTATTTGGTTTGGAAGATCCACACAGAAGAAGTAGTCCGTCAACTTCATTAAATGTGGATGAAGATCGAATTGAATCGCCGTCTTTTTATCAACATAATGATACATCAACAAATAATCAACATTTTACAACAAAACATCAACATGCAACAAATATTCAACCTACTGTATTCAACAATCAACACATTTCAACAAGAAATCAACATGTTGAAGCAACTAATGCACCTGGATTAACAAATACCCAACATACACCCACCGTTCAACAAGTCTTATCAACAAATCAACACACTGCAACAAATATTCAACATGTTGCAACACTTTATCAACATCCTTCAAAAACCAATCAACATCAACTTGCTTTAATCAACAACAATCAACACTTTCAACACGGCCCATCAAGTTACCCCCCTATTTTATCAACAATTCAACATATCCCACCCACAAATCAACACGTTGCGCCCACAAATCGACAAGTTTTATCAACAAATCAACAAGTTTTACCAAGTTATCAACACACGCAACAACTTTATCAACACTTTCCATCAAATTATCCACAAAATCCACCAAATAATCAACTTGCCCCACTAAGCATTGCAACCCCCCCACCCTCAAGCCGCTACACCCCCCATGATATTCTGCAAAACAACCAAAACTCTTCTAGTTTGTTTCATGAAGTGAGAGGCCCCCCAGAAATTTGCTACATGCCCGATAGTTTTGATAAACTACTTCCACCATCAGGTAAACATGAACATTAATTTAGTTCTCTAGAATATCCTGAAACAGATGCTAAATGAAAGAATGTAACTTGCTTTCTCCTTGCACAAGACATTCGCTATAACACAGATGTTATATTTCATACACCTCCTGCCTGCTTACGAGTTACCAAGTATGTTACTTTTTCGTTGATTTTTATTTTTTCGTTTTTTTACCCGTATTATTACTTTAATACAGACTTAATATCATGTATTGAAAGATAGTTTTAATAAACTCCTTCCACCTTCAGGTCCCAACTCAACGGAGCCAAAACATTTGAACAACTCGCAAACTGACAATTTTGCTGCGAAAGTGGAAAACAGACAACCTGATTCAGAAATACGGTAAATAACTGAAAATATGACTTTGAGTATTGCACTAAGCATTTAATTTTTATTAGTATGGCGCTTTTCAACCATTTGCAGCAACCCAAATATTAAACATAAATGAATAACCAAGCTTTTCAAACCAAAGAGCTTTTATTAGTTGTTCAAAACCTGACTGTAGTGATGCAACTGCATTTCACAGCAATGTAAATTCAAACACGCAAGTTGGTCCATTCTCTTACCTGATAATGTTTGATATGCAGCAATTAGTGAAATATGATATAATACACTAATGGTATCCATCTAACCCTGACTTATATTGTATAGAACCCACTACCAGTGTGAAGAAACATCTGGCCAAGAAAGTGACAATTTTTCCCTCCCTGACCTACTTGATGTTAGTTACACACAAGATATTGAAGTGTTTACAACATACGATCAAGTTATATCATGCGTTGATATTGAGCCTTCATCTATGAATGTAAGGGAACTTGAACAACAGACAAAGAAGGAAGATATAAGATTAAATTGCTTGCTAATAGTGGGATATCTCAGGGTAAGTATGAAGTGTTTATCTTTGTGTTCTGGGGTAACAGCAGTCGTTATAACGTGGGTGTTCTATTCCATACAACTCGTGTCTGCTTACAAGTTACCAAATATGTAACGTATTTATCCTGGCATTGCGGGGCAACGATAGTTGTTATAACATGGGTGTTCTGTTTCATACACCTCCTGCCCACTTACGAGTTACCAGGTATGTAACTTTGTTGGTGACTGTTTTCGCACACTTATTAAGAAATATGAAAATAAGTGTTTTCCACTAAAAAAGGGCCTTAATAGGTTTAGAGCTCTGTTAGTTGAGACTGTAAAAATAAAATCAGTTTAACTAATAACAGGAAGCAGAAAGAGAAGGTTTCTCACCAAAACAAGTTGAAATAGCGATCAAACAACTCAAGACAAGCAGTAATAATAATATGATGGGCAATCCAGTTCAGTGGCTGAAAGATAACTGGATGAATAAAGTTGTTAGTTTAACTGCACAGGTGGAATGCTTTGTTTCTACATTTATATTAAACTAATTCCGTTTCCATCCATTGTATGGTCCACTGCTATAGTTCAGTAGATTTGTGCTTGTATTTTTAGTTCATGCACATGGTAAGTACGTTTTATCTATACCAATTGTAAGGTCAACTGCTGTGGCTTGGTGGTTAAGTGTTTCTGATTGTAACCGAAGGGTACCGGGTTCGATTCCCAGTGCTGATAGGTGTATGTGTTCTGGGAAAGATACTTGACCGTTGCTTTAACCCAGTGGTCACTAATGGGTTGTAACTTGTAACAACCTGGCTGTTGGGGTATTGGACCAACTCTGGCCTTAATCTTAGATCTAGGGCATGTTATGGTGTGGAACCCCTTCACTGTAATAATATTAAAAAGAGAAGAAGGCCCATACAGGTTTTATTAAACAGCATTTCCCAATATCTGAAGAGATAAATAAGTAATGTTTAATAAAATTGAGTTTAATAATCCCAGCACCCCCTGTTCAATGTTGAAGAAGTCAGTGATTTATTGGTCGAAAGTGAATTTGATGAAAATGAATTAAACGCAAAGTTGAAGCTGAGAAAATTGGCAAAGGTAAATGTTGTTCGTATTTTATTTAAGGTATTCCACAGTTCCTACAATATAACTGGAGCTTGGGGAAGTAAACAGTGATTTTCAAATGGTGTGAAACCCTCCAGAATAATTTACATACATGGGAACTTGTAAGTGGGCGCGAGGTGTATGAAACAAAACACCTGTGTCATAACGTCTGTCGTTTCCCCATCGCAGCAAGATGAATAAGTTACAATATTAGTTGGCGCATCCTGTATCCAACCCAGTGACCACTAATAGGTTGTCTAAACTGGGAAGCCATACTTTAAAATAATCCAATCACCCACAAAGTTACATACGTGGTAACTGGATTATGAAAAAACATATCTCCAAAAATAATCACCAACGAAGTAACATAAAGTAATTTCCATTCATTGACCAGATTGAAGCTGTGAACACATCAGGAGAATATTTAGTCGATGATTATGAACGATATTTACTTGATCACCATGGTGATGTCAATCAAACTATTCGTGAATTACAACAACAATTACTTCAGTCTATTC
This sequence comes from Ciona robusta, assembly GCF_009617815.1. NCBI lineage: Eukaryota > Metazoa > Chordata > Ascidiacea > Phlebobranchia > Cionidae > Ciona > Ciona robusta. Next base: position 7,501,336 of record NC_143244.1, on the reverse strand, counting down.
ATCGTAGATTAAGTGAGTGATTTTGTTTGTGTTAAATATGCGTGCAGTTGAGGTATGTATATTCATGCTAATTAAAAAAAATGGTCAATTTTCCCAACTGTAGTATGCTCAAATACATATTGTTCAATACAGCACATCATGTTTCAACTTATAACTTACATTTATTAAAAATCTTTTGTATACCCTTATTTGCCAACAAAGAACAGAATTCTGTGTTATTTTTTGTATCTGCTAAGAAGAAGATATTCCCTTTCCACTATGTTTAATAACTATATCTATTCTAACTGTATATGATTAAGTTACTCCAAATCATGTAAAAATTCTTAAGCCTGACACCTATGGTTTCCTGTTTCTCTTCATATTTAAATAAATTCCATACTTCTAGGAGACATTGAAGAAAATGAAACAAAAATAACGGATTTTATTCAAATAACTGAAGAAACAGTAAGTTGGTCCAAAATAAAACAAAAAGTAAAAAAGTTAAACTAATAAAACATTTGCTTTCAGAGAGCAAAGAATGCATTAGCGAGTTATTTTCTTTGCGACAATGACATTATATTGAGTATGATCTACAGGATACTACATAGCAATATAACTAAAGGTTAAGTATTTAAAATAAATATTGTATTTAAAACAAATATTGTATTTAAATGAGTCATTTCAAAAAGGTTAAAAAAACTGAGACAATATTTTCATAAATTTAATATATTTTCCTTGTTTATCAGTTGAAGACTATTTAAATGAATGTAACATCGACGATTTAATGGAAGCAGCAAGATCTTTCCCCGATGATTATGAAGCTGCCGTCAAATTCCTGGGAAACGAATGCAAGATATGTTTTAAAAACTTCCCAAAAAGCAAGGTTGTATATATGAATTTTAAGATTATTAAGTTAACAAAGTTTTCTGTGTGGTTCTTTGGCAAAAATGATCATAAAATAATAATATCTATTGTGTCCATAGTTTTATCTGATTAGACTCATCTTACATGTTCTATCCAATATTATACAACCAATACTGTGGCGTTAAGCCATGTTCATCTTTGCAAATTGTTCCATAAGATAAGGAATATTCTTCATTTACAGTGCAACCGCATTTTTGGGGTAATGGGCTAACTCTGGCATAAATCCTAGGTGCTTCATTGTAGGACCTTGCCCATATAGAATAGAATGTGCATATACAATTTTGGGGTAATGGGCCAACTCCGGCCTAAATCCCAGGTCCCATGGCGTGCCTCACTGTAATACCTCACCCATATAGAATAGAACAGTGATTGCATTTTATAAATAATAATGTTTTCCAGATCGAATGTATGCCAACGTGCACAGATATAGAATGCAAGTATTGTAGAGGATGTTTGCATGAATACTTAAGACACAAGATAAACGAGACACCACGTTACGTGCGTCATATTGTGTGTCCCGTGTGCTTACAACCAGATATGGATGAAGACGGAGAAAGCGTGGAGAATTATTTGAATCATCTCGATGCGCTTGTGAGTAGAATATAATAATAATAACTTTTTTATACATTGAGTTTACTTAATGTTTGGCAATGTGCGTTTAAATGACCTATTGCAGAACTACAATAGTTGAATAAAAAACTAGGTAGAATGGCTTGGAAGCTTGAAGATAAAGTCTTTTACATTAGGGAAGCTTTGTGGCAGCTTAAGCTTCAAGCTTTTACAATGCCTGCATATCAAGGTATTTATTTGGCAATATACGGCCAGCAGAAGAAAGTCTCAAAAAAAGCTGTAGCTTCAAGGTTTCTTACATTTTAAAGCTTAAAGCTTGTTTTATTGATAATTCACTGCCAAATTTGGTTTTCTGGCAGTTTAAAGTCGACAAAATACAATCCAAGGCAGCGGTTATAACTTGTATGTATCGACAAGGAGAATGGTGAAAAGTGTATAACATGTTGGTTAATAAAGCTTAAGAATTGTCAACTTTATCATTCGAACCGTTTAATTTATTTCTTATTTCTATGTAGATCCGAAGAGGTTTGGACGACGCAACTTATCAGTTGTTTCAGAAAAAGTTGCGAGATCAAACACTGATGAAGATGCCAAACTTTAGATGGTGCGCTCATGTAAGTAGTTGTTTAATAAACGCAATGTGAGTTTAATGTATCCTGTGGCCTGTCTCGATGGTTAGGCACTGGAATTGTTAACATAGGGTACCGGGTTCAATGCTCGATCCTGATAGGCGTATCCCGCGTGTGTGAGGTGCTTAAACGAAGCACCCTTGTTTTATACTGCCGGTCGTGTGTGGATAAATAAGTTACATTCAATCACTGTAACTTCACTGTAAAACAGTTTTATTAAAATTAATATGTCAGGTCTGAGTGGTTGGCCACTTTCATCGCAACAAAACAATACCGGGTTTTATACTGATAAGCGTATGCGTCCTTGGGCAAGACACTTAATGTACATTATGATCTTTGGTATCGTAATATAGTTTTTGTGAAAGAAGATCCTAACTTATGTTATCCCCCCAAAATATGATTTGTTTTCTATTGTTTAGTGCGTCAATGGCTTTCTATACGAGCAACAAGAAAACAATTTGAAAATGGTTTGTTCTGCTTGTGGCAAGGTAAGGTGTATGAGTGAATATCCAATTGCCACCCTGGTTATCTGGGTTAGCTTAGAGAAAATGGGTTGAGGCTCAACTGTCATTGGGACTTTGTGGGTGTATGTGTCCTTGGACACTTAACTATAATCTCTCCAACTTAATTATAAACCAAAAAGTGTTCACCCACAAAGTTACATACGTGGTAACTGGTGAGCGGGCACGGGGTGTATGAACAGACATGCGTGTCATAACAACTGTCTTTGCCCCATCATGCGAGGGTAAACAAGTTACATTCATCCACTGTACAGGCCACATGTTACGACTGTAAGAAACCATGGGAAGACCAACATGAAGGAATATCTTGCAATGAATTCCAACAATGGAAGGAGATGAACGATCCAGATTCACAAGCAGCGGGGTTGGCCGCTCATTTAAAAGAACATGGAATCGGTGAATGCAACAAGATTACTTTTTATTTACTTTTGTAATCGTCCAGTAAAATGATTATCGCTACAATAAAACTCATATTTTTTTGGTTGCAACTTGCAACCCAGGGATTGAGAACCACTAAACTTTAAACTGATTCAAATTTATTTTCTAGATTGTCCAAACTGTAAGTTCAGATATGCCTTAAGTAAAGGTGGTTGCATTCATTTCAAATGCTCCACTTGTTCATTCGAATTCTGTCGTGGATGTAAAGGATCTTTCAAGCAAGGCAGAGTAAGATGGAGAAGTGTTTACTCTTTCATAGTTTTTATAAATTTGGGGTGCGTGGTCCCTTAAAAAGCAAACTGTTTAACAATTTGGGGTGATGGTTATTTAACAAACAAGAATGTACAACATATATTTTAACTTCTGACATCCCAACACAAGTATTCTGTTACAAAATCTTCTGACATTATAACTAAGATGTTATGTTTTATAAACCTCATGCCGGCCTCTGATTTACCACGTATGTAACTTATTTATCCTCGTGTAGTGTTGCAACAAAAGTCGTTATAACACTGGTGTTCTGTTTCATACACCTCATGTCCGCTAACAAGTTACCAAGTATTAACTTTGTGGGTAATTATTTTTCTGTATGGATCCCAACAAAGTTAATTCCAAGGAAGATGTATGGAAACCTAAGAATACCAAATCTAACTTTCATTTCCCGAATTCATACTTTTATTTCCAGAGATGCACATTATTCCGAACATGCCAAAACAAAGGTCTGCACGCGCATCATCCAAGAGATTGTTTGTTCTACCTTCGAGATTTAGAAATTGAAAGATTGCAGAAGATTCTTCAGGATGGTGGAATACCACATAGAACAGAATGTACAATCTCGAACAATACTTGCCAGGTTTAACTAAACATTCTATTCTATTTCCAAGTGAAAAGATGGAAAATTTGAAATTAGCGACACTACCACAGCTAAATATATATATATAGTACTGTGGGGTAAGACGGGACACATTTAGCACATAATATGCAAATACCCTGATCATGTTTTAAACAATTAACAACAGTTTCGAACTAGGTCCTTTAACTAAGGCTTTGTCCTCAGAAAATTTGACTAAAATATGTTTGTTATCACTTGGTCTTACCTGTGTATGGCCCACGCATTGTAAATAGGGATTTTATTAAAATATCGATGTATCATGTTCAGTGGCGCAGCCAGAAAAAAAAATAAGGAGGGGTTTTATTAAAAAAAATGTTTACAATTCTTTTTTTAATTAAAAAAAAATTTTTTTGGGGGGGTTAAACGGGGGAGGTTACGATCCCCGAAACCCCCTCCCTGGCTGCGCCACTGATCATGTTATCATATATTAATGTGTTATACAGGTGATGGAACAACAAGAAACCCCCGATGGATTGATCGATGCTTGCTGCGGGGGCGAAGTGCATGAGAATAACGCAGACTTGTGTGAAGTACATTACAAGGAATATTTGGTAAGCTCCTTTGTTTATCAAGATATTTGTAATGAGTTAGTGGTAGCGTGTGTTATGTTGTATTAATATGTGGTTGCTTCATTTATTTGCCGATTTTTCATTTTCATGTATGTAAATTTTTAAGTTTTTGTATGGCTATCAGTTTGGACAACCCATTGGTTACCACCGGGTTGGAGCAATTGCTGGTAAGTGTCTTGCCCAAGGAGTCAAGGTCACATACGCCCACAATGGTAGAAGCGTTGAGTTTCACACCCAGAAACCTTTAGTTACAAGTTGAGTGCTTAAACCACTGTGTTAGAACATTCTCTAATTAGTTTTCATCTTTCACAAATTATATTTTTTTTGGTTTCAGGTGATTTTAATCAACAAGAACCACTTGGACCCTGCCACAGTGTTCACAGGAGATGAATTAGAGACATGTCTGCACAGAGAGGAACATCCCATGCCTCATAAACAAGACATGAACGATGAACAATATCATGAGAAATTATTATCCATAGTTTGCACTTACCCTCTTATACATACAAAGTTGCAAATGCAGCAGTGACAAGCTTATATGCTTTGCAATTACAAGTAAACAGGCTATGTTATATGTCTTACATAGAACTGTGGGGTGAGGTGGGTAAGGTATCAGAACTATAAATCCAGCAATGTTTTAAATGTCGTATATAGTATTGTGTAAGGTATTACTCTTACTATATTAAACAGAACTATGTTAAACGCTAAACTACAAACGCGGTTATATTACTGTGGGGTAAGATGGATGCTAACGAAATCCAAAATTAGGTAATGGTGTTTTTAACAATTACCAACGCTCTTTTAGAGTCGTGAGGATATGGTTATATAATTCTGTAAATATTCTTTGTTTTCTACCAAATGGGACAATAAAAGAGAATGGAAACAAAGGCTAAATTATCCCAACCTACTATATAATTTCTACCATATGATTGCACTTCATTCACTGCTGGTTGTTGATTTTTTGCCACTTACATTGTGTATTAAAATTTACATTAAGATTAGAATTTGTAACTAACACCATTTATGTAGCAGTGAATTGGTTAAGTTATGACCTAAAACAAAACTCACTAGGCTACTGTTTTGTTTAAAGCCAAAAATGCAGAAAAGCAATCAACTGCCAATGCTGGTAATAAACACTGTTTTAGCTTTTATGTGATTATATTTTTAAAAACGCCAAATTTGTTAAGAGTGAATTTAAAAGTATATTATGTACTGGCTTAAGTCTTATATGTTAAATAAAGATAAATTATCGTACCTTAATATTTCTTACAATATCTATCGACTTCACTGTCAATAATTTCACTGCAGAGTGATACGAGGTCTGCAAACAATGATAAAAAATAAAGATAATGTAGTAGTTTAATTACAGACTGATATGGTTTTGTTTATAGTTGAAATGTAAGTTATCAACATTCACTTATTATATTTCTCTTTTCCAGCAAAGCTTTAATAATATTATCATTGTTATTGTGGCCCATAACATAAATTTTTACTTCTTTTTACATGTTTTTGATAAAATGCGTGACCGTTACACCTACAGACAATACAATGTAAATTAAGTAAACAACATTTAATTAAACAAGATCTCACCATGGTTGATATATTTAGGTTGATGGTATCTTCTATATGAATGCATTGGATGTGGAACAACCACACTACTACATTGACCTCTTCTTATTGGTGGCTTGCTCTATAAAAGTAACTATGTATTGAACCGGTGTATTGTAACATGGGTTGTACTACTGTTTAGGATTAGAAACAATCACCCACAAAGTAACATATAACTAAGCGGACATGAGGTGTTTAAAACAAAACACTTGTGTTATAACGACTGTCGTTACTTTGTGGGTGATTGTTTTTTGTGGATTTTTTTATTTTTTTTTAAGTGTGGCTGATAATTTTAACAACCCATTAGTGACCACTGGGTTGGAGCAATTGCCGTGAAGTGTCTTGCCCAAGGACACATACGCCCACAACGGTAGCAACTCAAGCCTTGAACCCATTACCTCTGGGTTACAGGCCAGAGCGCTAACTACACAGTTTATCAAACCCTCTAGTATTCACTATCCAGTCACCACGTAATACTGCTAGAAATTTTTACCTTTTTCGAGCTTCGTTTCAGGTGGACATGAACTTTATCGGTTGGACTTTCAAACACACCGGACATTTTTCTCAAAGCTGCTTTATTCGTACCACTGATGTCCAAACATACGCTTTCTGGTGAAATTTGTTATGAAGATATTGCATAAAATATAATTAAGAGCGAGTTTTACTTTTTGAAGTGATTTGTTTGACTCTTTTTTTCTGAAACAAAATTAATGTTATTCATTGATCATATTTGGCAGAGTTATAACACAGGTGTCATATTGGCTGACAGAGTTTCAATATATATAATGTTTATTTCTTACCGGTATTGAGACATTAGCTTTGGATTTTATTCCAAAATCTGCAATTAAATGAAAAGCATTATAATATTACAACACAAAGCAGTGAATCTCACCACTGTGTTGCAAGCATTTGAATGAATGAATGTAACTTACTTAATCCTCGCGTGGCCGGTAAATGACAGTCCTTATAACACGGGTATTCACACGCCTTGTGCCAGCTTACGAGTTACCATGTATGTTACTTTGTGGGTAATTGTTTTTTTGTGGATTTTTTTTAGGTGTGGCTGATAATTTGGACAACCCATTAGTGACCACTGGGTTGGAGCAATTGTGGTTAAGTGTCTTGCCAAAGGACACATACGCCCACAATGGTAGCAGCAACGAGCATTGAACCCATTACCTCTGGGTTACAGGCGGGCGCGCTAACCAACTGTGCTATGGCACCGGATGATTTAGCTTAGCATATGATAAACACTATACAGCAATATAGTTTCGTAAATTAGGTCACCAAAGCTTTGCTATTAATTTATGTTTAATATTTGAATTATAACAAAAAAGGTTAACAAGCACTGCCTAAAACCACACAAACTTACTATATATCTTGCTTAGTAGTTTTATTGATTGTTGGTTCAAGCATTCATCCCCATACCCTTTATCCATCAATGCAGTCACACAGTTTGCTATCTTTTGAACCGGTATCTTCTCACTACTAACACCTATAAGGTTTATTAGTTATTGTATGACTGTGAATCTATAAGTGATCACTTGGTTTATTGTATGTATTGCTGACAATTAATAGTTTAATCTCTCCTAATGACCTAGTGATTATTAATGGGTTGAGGCAGCCCAGGAGTTGGGTAAGGGGCCAATCCGGCCTTAAATATCAGGTTGCATGGCTTATCTTGCCTAAGAACATACGCACATAATGGTGGCAGAATCAAACTTGTACAAGACAAGTGTTCCAATCACTGATCTACAAAAAAAGTTTAGGAGTTAACTAATACATGCTTAGTATTACTGCAGAGTTATGACCACTTGGTTTATTGTATCTGTATGTATGGGTGATAATTATTAGCCTCCATCCTATAGACTGTTAATGGGTTGTCGCAGCCCAGAAGTAAAGGTCTGTTTTAAATCTCAGGTCTCATGGCATGCTTTGCTATAGGACTCGCCCAAGTGTCTTGCCTAAGGACACATATGCACATAATGGTGACAGCATAAAGTTTCAAACTTGTACAATACCAGTGTTCTAACCACTGTGCTCGATTAAAGGTTTGATAGTATAATGGCCTACATGCTTATTGTACCTGACCCATCTATGCATAAGTTTAACAAATTCATAGATTGGTTGACATGAAATAAAACCCAGTGTTCATTCAAGTCTTGCTTGATGAGTTCCATCACGAGATACAACCCTCCAAGCGTGATGAACTTTAACTTTTCTTGATCAGCTGCAGAAAAGTTGAATGAATAAATGTAACTTTCAGTTTATTTTATTTTGCGCTACTACTATTGTGGGTGTATGTGTCCTTGAGCAAGACACTTAACGGTAATTGCTCCAACCCAGTGGTCACTAATGGGTTGTCTAAATTATCAGCCATACATAAAACAATGAAAAAATCCCCCCAAAATAAACACCTACAAAGTAACATACATGGTAACTCGTAAGCTGGCACGAGGTGTTAAACCCCTGTGATAACGACTGTCGTTTTCCGGCCACGCGAGGATAAAGTAAGTTTCATTCATTCATTTTCTCATAACAAAGGTGTTCTTGGCAAATAAATGAAGATATAATCGGTATATGGTTATAGAACTTACAAGCAGTATATTGAAGTGTTAATTCCATATTTTTAATGTTAAAACTGACTAAATTAATTAGCGATATCCATTATTTGATGAATAGTTCTGTGATTTCTTGATTCTAACAATTAACTAGTTTAATTATTGATGAAAGTTTTAAATAAAACTAAACAGAGTAAAATATGGTATGGCAAATTTAGGAAGTATTGTAGTTATGTTTATATTTCATGCAAATACAGTCATACTTGCTGCTTCTCCTTGTAATAAACAACCCAATGCATTCACACATTCTCCCCCACAGTTTCCACTTTCACTTGAATGTTTCAACAATAATATAAGAACTTCAACAGCTTGTGATGTAAATGCAATTGTTTGACATTGACCTGTTTATAATTAGAACAAGTACTAAGTGATATCCAAATCAACCTGCTGTAGTAATTGCTATAAACAATTATTGTACTATTATTAACATTCATTAAATGGATTCACTAATGCTATGGCACAGTAGTTGCCGTTTTTCCGAGCGTAACTGGGGAATACAGGTTTCGCTCAGTGTTGCTACCATTGCATGTGTCTGTCTTTTGAAAGGAGACAGTAATGCTCCAGCTCTGTGGTCTTTAATGGGTTGTCCAAACTGTCAGCCATACAGAAAACAATCACCACAAAGTATCAAGGATAAAAACGTTACATACATGGTAACTCATAAGCGAGCATGAGGTGTATGAAACAGAACACCAATTTTATAACGAGTGTCGTTGCCACTTACATATACAAGTATTAAATGTAATTCATCATCAATGCTACTTTACCCACTTACTGTTATTCTCGATGACAACTGACAGTAATTTGCAGCAATGTTCCGTCACTTCATTTGAATGTTTGCGATGTATAGTTGCAATAATCCATGGTACCAACTTGGACACAATATTTTGATTCATTTCTGTTTAATAAAAAAATCAATTTATTTTTAAACAAATGTAAAAAATATTAATAATACTAATTTATTTGTCTCTTCGGTTACCGTAGCGAAGATTTAGAAATATTTTAAACAGAAAGACAGAATATAGTGACAAAACAACAGTTGTTAAAACACGCTTATGGTTAAAAACATTTATATTTACATTTATCTGGAAGAAAATAAGCGTGGTCGCTACACCAGACCTAGATTTAAGTCTTACCGTTTTGTGGAATATTAACAGAATAAGACAAAGTCTTTATAATAATATTCCAATGCTTAATTTTTTCTTTCCTAACTTTTGAATTTGCCAACATTTTATAGTAGTTTCTGAAACATACGTTTAAGTTATTCCTTTGTTATAAAAATAATGTTTTTTCAATAAAATATAAAACAAGTCGACACATACTTAAAGTAAGGCTCTTTTACACTTCTAAACAATAGACATATTAATAAGTAAAAATACCGAGAAATACTTACACAAACTGGTCCATAAGCTGGGTCAAACATCCAGATGTAAAAATTTTCAATTGTCCTTGTTCTGTTAAATAGAAATGTGCATGTTTGTGCTACTTTACAAACATTTGTTCTTAAACTTAATATGGCTATTTGAAACATATGCTTGCGCAACATACATAGGCGCCTATCCTGGGGTGGCAAGCTATGCAGACCTACCCTAGAATTTTCTGCATTCTGGTATTTACCAAACATATTACATTATTATGACATAGGCCAAAGAATGTTATAAAATTAAGAAATAAAATTAAGGGTAGTTAGAATGTAAAGCTGCCACAAAGCTTCTCTTAAGTAAAATACAGCACCTTTTTTGGGTGCTGCCCTACTTAGTCAAATTCTCATAGTTTTTCTAACGTGTTTCATATTCCAAAACCACAGATTTGTATCAATATATACATTTAATTTTTGGCCCAAGGCAATAAAAGTTCAACTCAACTGTTTCGTGATACAAGTGAAAGAAGGAAGAAGGAAGCAATAGTCCTGCCGACATCATTGTTATTATTTCCAGCTATGGCCGTTTGAATCAACCCAAATATTTTGTCTTGCGTTAAGTATTGCTGGACATGAACTTTGGTGGGAAGAAAACTATTTATTAGTCTCCTAATTCCAAAGCTTAATGCTGCTACCATTGCGGGCGTATGTATCCTTGGGCAGGAAACTTAACGACAATTGCTCAAACAGCGGTCAATGAGTTGTGTGAATTATCAGCTATGCACAAGAAAAAACACTTAATAAGTTTTCGTTAGCGGGCACAAGGTGTATGAAACACAACACCGGTGTTAACAATTGCCTTTGCCCCAACACACAAAGATGAATAACTGTCATTCATTCATTGCCATATGTTTAAAACAAGAACACTTACCATTAGCCTCAGCTGCACAGGCCAACATAAACATGCAGGGTAACTGTAGCTTTCCACAAGTTGCGTTGTACAGTAGATCAAGAACTAAATCAATTCCTCCGCAAGCTTTCATCTCTTCAGCGTGGCTGCCTGATAAAAGTTATAATATTATAAGCTCCAATACATAGGATACAATACATATAACTAGCAGTCTACAAAACCCAGATATATTATATCACTATTTTCGATTTTCTATATATATAAAACTAAAAGAACAACCATGGACAAAGTAACATTCGTGGTACTGTTGGGTCTGGTCCTATCGTACTCCTCTTCGCGCGTACTAGATGCTGTACCTCGTTTAATCACAGATCAATTGGAACCAGATCAACACTTAATAACTCCTTTATTAGTAACTTGACAGTGACGTAACGATACGATAGCAGAATTTATGGCTCAAGGCGTCCCGAAACATGGCGCACCCATCTTTTATACAGACGAGAGTTGTGAGAAGAAGGGAACACGTCAGCCTCCAGGCTTACCGCCAGTCACACATAACGCAAATACAGATACAATGTCTGGGTATTGAGCATAGTTCACCATTGGGCATAGTCCACACACAATGCCAGCAGCCACGCATCTTAATTAGGAAACGGCTAGGAAATTGTGACAGTTTCCGTTGTCAGGCAATATCGGTACGTGGACTCACACAATATCATTAAACCAGTAAACATACAACATCGTTAAACATGGAATTACAACGATAACATTATTATCGCCCGCTTTCACACGTCGATCACTACAGTACCTTGTAAGCGGGCACGAGGTGTATAGAACAGAACACCTGTGTTTTAAGACTGTCGTTGCCCTGCTATGCCAGCATAAATAAGATATATATTTCTTACATTCATTTAACAGTAGCAGATATAACAATATAATTAACAAATTAAGGCATCAAGAAAGTACAGCAAAACACATGTACAGTATTTATAAAAGGCAGTATTGAAGTACCCTGGTACCAACACCTGCATTTTAAACTTACAATTAGATGAGCACATACTAGCTAGAGCTTCCAAACTATATATTTGCGATGAAAGACGATTTGAACTCGATACAGAACCATCTGCGTCCGGTTTTAGAAATTCTAACAAAACGTTCAAATCGTAATCCGCCATAATTTACCCAAATGCTAAACTTATAAACAGATTGCTGTAATGTATGTACAACGTATACTAAAACGTAATATTTAAAACAAAATGCGTTTATCTTAAATAAGAATATATAATGTAGATTGTAGAGATCACTCTATATACTTATATTTCCAACATAGAATAGCCTAGGAAAGTAACTGCGTGATTATAAACCGCCTTATTGAATGCATCAGTTATATTGATTTAAATACACCAGACACGCAAAAATATTATATTTTGACAGCTTTTAAACAAGCACGTGTGAACAATTTTAGCAGAAGGTACCTACGCAGAAAAATTGGAAATAGGGCGCCAACTTAGGCTGAATAATTAAATATTTGTGCACACGAGAGATCGCTAAAGAGCCAATGCAACTAAAACGGGGAGTTGATAAAAGTTACCAGTAAAACAAATTTTGTTTGTTTGGTTCTGAAGATCATTTATCCTAGCGTGGGGGCAAGGACAGTCCCCAAAATAATGGGTGTTGTGTTTTATGCAACTCGTGCCCGCTTACGAGTTATCATGTATGCAACTTTGTGGGTAATATTTTGTTTTATATTTTTTTGTATGGCTGACAATTTGAACAACCAATTAGTAACAACTGGGCTAGACCAAATTTTAACGGTTAAATAAACCCGATTTTGACCACCTAACTTTTGTAATTATTCATTACAGGATTTAATCGGACCTAAGAAAGCGATATAACCATAGCGAAATCGGCTGACTAACTTTAATCGATACTCGAGAATATCCCTCGTGTTTGTATTACAAAAGGATTCCAATAACAAAACCACAACAAAACCAGCGATAAAAGATCTTAACGGAAAGCACTCGTACCAAATGGAACGATAAAGGAGAATGAAAACATGTCGTTGCAATAGATTATAAACGATTTTGTACAGATTAGAACATATACTTTTAACATTGTTGCTGTTTTCGTGTAAAGCTAAGTCCGATGTACCAAAACCATTTCTCACCCTATATAAACTTTAATTGGCCGAGTAGAGTGTCGTCATAATAGCGTCGTGTTGCTTTAGAAAAATATCGGCAAGGAAACTAAATGTTGATGTGTTAGCTAATCCGCGTCCATTGTTCTCTCCACAACAGCAGCGTAGTATCCCAAAGAAGCAGCGAAGCGTAGCAAAGCTACAAGATGTAAGATGACACTATTCAGTACTTGAAACCGTTAGATTAGAATAATAAGACGAGTTCTATGTATCACAGTGCGTTGGTAGCAGATTTGTGTTCTGCGCAATTCAGATGTAAATATTTACTTGCAGTTGAAAGAAATCGGTTTAGTTACGCAGCAAGAAAGTAATTTAAAGTAATTGAAATGACTGCGTTAGTTCGAACTACGAGAAGCAAACTATTCATGATTACGTTGTGGTTTTCAACCGTGCTGTATGTTTACTATTTGTACAACGTTGAGCTGGAATCAACAGCCGTTGCAGCAAGATTGAAAAGTGAAAACAAGACCAAGATTCTAATATATTCTGAGATATTACCGTATATTGTGCGAAAACAGTTAAAGGCAGGATTCAACAGTAAACAGGTATATGCATAATGAATTATTAAATAAAAGTAACTGATAGTCCTGTGGGGTAAGATGGGATACCGTTACCACCTTACTAAATTTCCTAATCTTGTTTTTAGTCCCAAGGATACGGTTATATTATTTCGTAAAAATTCTTTTTTCACTATAAACTTAACCGATGTTTGTGTCCCAACTTATCTGTTCGTCTTATAAATCTTTACGGTTACCGGTAAAGTATCTGAGTTCATTCTTTACTTAGGAAATCCCCCGCCCTAATAAAAGGAAGTAAACCTACCATGCAAAACAATGTTTGTTTAACCATAGAGAACTAATATAATAGAGTGCACACTCCTGTTTTTTCGATAGACTGGTCACGCTTGATTTCGCCGATCCCATGTGACAGTTGCCAAGAGCAACGCCACAGGTTTAAACGAAAAATGTACACTTTGGTCGTTTGCTGAACCAGTGAACCTAAGTTCGTTATTATATGGATTGTAGTTTAAAAGAGTTTTTTACTTAATCGTTTTTAAATTTTCATATTGTTTATTATTTAGAAATGTAACATTAAAATGAATCTTTGAATACATCTGCTGCTGTCAAGACATAGTCCGTACGAACAAAAGAAATTCTCATCCCGGATACTTATCGTCTTAGCCTACATCACTGCATCCATTTGCGTTAACTTTATATATTGAACATTATTTTACTTTTAAACATTTGCGTTATTTTTACTGTGCAAACTTTATTACAATAAAATTTATAATATAAACAGGTACTACGTACGCACTATTGAAGAAAATATATTTAAAAGATGAGCAGCAATTGTTGTATTCCGGGTTGCAGTTACACAACTCACAGTAAAAACAAATTTTCTTTATTTACAATAAAAAGACCAGAATTTGGAAGAACAGAGTCAGAAAGATTACATCGCGAACAACTTACAAAATTTATTTTGACATTACGAGATCCAACGAAAAATGACAACATAAAGCTCCTGCTCCATAAGGAATCGTTAGTGTTTGTTGTTTAAGAAATGTATCTAAAATAAGTAAGCACTGTCTTTACATTCAGGGCAGCAATATGTGAACAGCACTTCAGAAATTCTGAAGTAATAAAATTTAAAAAATCAAAAAGATTGGTAGTTGGGGCTCTACCTACATTAAATCTGCCCCAGAAGTCTCATCCGAAATCAGCAGTGGTTAGTTTACTTAAAAATGGCTAATCCAATTTAACAATTAAACAAAAACATTTCTTCTAAAGAAAATTCGAAAGGCACCAACATTGCGTAAAGAATTGCCAGTTACAGTAAGACATCGGAATATTGATGATCTAATAAAATCCTGGAAACAACTATCACCATCATTGCAGGGTGTGATGAGAAATATCTAGTCATTACTAGTAGGACAATTTTCAAATCTTGTAATATTTAGACATTTGGAGTTACAACTTAAGAGGAGGGAAGTTTTGGGCAGAATTACATGGGGAGAGTTTTATACAGCCAATGATGAGGTTTCAGACTGTTGTTTAGTTAACTTTCAAAATGTAACAGATTAATAACAGACAAATACTATAATATAAACCGATTTTCAGTATCTGCATTGATCCAGCATTAACAGTAAACTGGGTTGCATTTCACGGATGGCGAGTGATGGATCTTGCACTTCTTGATGTTCGCACTTCCACTTTGTACTCCTTTCTATGTAAATATATTTAATTAATGAAACACAATCTGTTTTAGACAACACTTTTGCAAGTATTAAACTGTCCTGTTTACCACCCAGGTGATGCTCAAACCTACATTATGTGCAAAGGTACAATGACTGAAACAAAAAACACTAAAAGCCACTTTATACAATCGTGGCAATCAGACTGTATTACAGCAACAAAATTAATGCGGTCACCAGCCTGTCAAGTGTATGGTGAGATTTATAATTGTAATATAATAACATTAACAAAATCCTTGGCTTTAAAGTTTCAGCCACCTCATGCATGAACACATGCTTAAATTGCATGCGGTATGAGATAAAAACAAAATACAACAGGAAGTACTGCACGAAAAAAAGTATTGCAGACACAAGTGGGAGTGCAGTTACAGTTGATGAAAACCTTCATCAAGATATTAGGGTACCCACAGCTATTGTTTGCAATTTATTTTTATACTAAATTCAAAAGTATGACTAAAACATAATACAAACATCACACCTTTAGAACATGGTTCAAAATGAGTCTGGCGAAATGAATGACTGGCAGAAGATGTTTTTTACAAATCAATGTGACAATGCATCCAGGAGCACAAATGGCAGACGATATCATCCTGACATTATCCGCTGGGCTATAGAACTGTATTCCCGTTCGCCTGCTGCATATAGTCAGTTGATCAGCACAGGTGTCCTCATCTTGCCATCATCTAAAACTTTGCGTCAGTATAGGTATAAAAATTGAAAATTGACAAACAATAAAATTAAGTAACATTGTTATATTCATTACCTGATTTTGCTTGTGTAAAGAAACATTGGCACCAGCTCCTGTGGAATTAATAAACTTGCTCTTCATCAACTGAAAAACCTTAAAGATTGCATTGAAGCCTACCTTACTGTGGATGAAATGAAAGGTTTAGTTGCAAAAATATTTTTACATACACGATTTAATAAATTATAATTCATCTACAGTGAAGGAAAATCTTGTTTATCGCTGTGGTAAACTTGTCGGGTTCACTGATTATGGAGATAGAATCTGTAATTCTTCATTAGCCACACATATATGCAGTATGTAGCAATCCTCAATACTTTCAAAACTAAAAGGAATTAAACATTTTTGTATTTGTTAGTGTTTTACTTACGATCATTAAAGAAGGAGATTTCCATTCCTCTGTCCTGGTGGCCTACTACCACTACTCCTGCATACCAACTGGCTACAATGTTTTGGGAAGCAGTAACAATCTGTGAGATGAGGAATGTCCACATTAATGCCATTATCGCAGATGGAGCATCATCAAATAGGAAATTTTTTGAACTTATAAATGGGTCAAAATTAGACATTCATGCAGAGTCGTATGCTGCCCCAAATCCATGTAGACCTGAAAACCCCATATTAATTATCAGCGATACTAGTCACCTATTAAAGGTTAGCAAAAAATTGTGTTTTTTTTTGTAAACAAACATTAAATGCATACATACACATTTGATTGATTTGCAGACAGCAAGAAATTCTCTGTACTCTTCTAAGCCAGGTGGTACCAAGTACATGCATAAGGATGGCAAAGATATACTGTGGACCCACATTCAAGAATTATTTAGTTTGGATTCCAAAACCCCACTTCACAAGACAAATTTGGCACCCTTTCACATGAACCTAAATTCTTACAACAAAGTAGTTACTATACAAGTATGTTGTTATAGTTGTAACAACTTACTATTATACTTCAGATGAGTGTATTAATTGCAAAACAAACCTTGAGCTGGAGAGTTGGTGTTGCCTTAAAGCAAGATGTTGGCGGTGCAGATGGTACAGCAGAGTATGTTTTACTAATGGACAAGTAGGCTATTATACATTTTAACATACTAATTACTAACCTATAACAAGTACAACTTTACTATGAATTGTCCTTTTAGATGGTTTAATATTGTGACTTGCACTGCTAAAGATCCAATTCGTGCAATCGATGATGAAAGGCTAATCTGGCTATCTAGAACTTTCATTCCATACTTACTGGAATGGCGTGTAAGTAAATCACTAATAACGCAACTTTACCCAACGCACCATTCTACACTCGAACATTAATTGGAAACACAATGTTTTAAATGTTGTTTCACCCTAATCCTTTTTTCTCCTTTGCTAATTTGTATTTTTTACAGAATGAAGTTGACAATAAATTCTCATTTGAAGAGAAAAGAATTATGGCCAAGCCCACCTGGGAAGCTCTTATTTTTACTACAAAAAATATTATAATAATCACCGAACGATTGTTAAAAACAATGGCCTATGTGTGCCTTGGTACATTGACCCAAGATGTTTTAGAGGCAACATTTGGAAATTTGGTACATTTATTTACAAGTTATATCTGTGCAATAGGTATCTTACTGCCAATAACAACTTTTTTATGTTTACGTCACAGCGATCTTACATGCGACGAAATACCAATCCTGACATTAGTCAAATAGGATACGGGGTGACAGCAATATCACAGCGTAAAATCATTAAAAAGATAAAAGGTGGCAACACAACCTTCGGAACAAAAAATCCTTGGACGAGTGTTTGTAACGAACCAATGCCAAAACGTACTAAGTTTTAAAAGCTCTCATTTAAACAACAAAGTGAGTAAATTATGTCAATGGAATTGTAGAAATTTCAATTTAAACAAGGAAACTAATTTTGAATTCTAACTTTTACATATATTTTTTAAGGTGCCTCTTAAACCTGGTGTAAACTTTGATGATTTGGTTTTATAACTACGAAAAGCATATTTTGCAAAGTTGTGTCCTAATACTTTAACAAATAGTTCTGCAATGAAGTATAAAACTTTAACAATGATAGACTCGTTTTGCCCAGACTCACTGCACAGCATCTCACATAAATTTGTAAAAAATGGGTCCTGTTTTAGCTTACTTAATATTATTTTGAAATGCATCTCCTTTAAACTTTTACTGGTTTCTATATTATGAAGGTAATATTGTTTTATTAACATTTGCATCAACGCCTCAGTTGGAAATAAGAGGTGTTTTCCATCCATTTCCATTAAATTTGCAAAACTACCTTCAGGCTCCTCCTTTGATAAGTAACTTATAACCTCTCCTGATTCTGGAAATTTCTTTTTTGCTTTTTTCAACAAAAATCCTCCGATATATTCAATAATCTCTAAAATGTAGTATACCAACTTAACTGCAGCATTTACTATTTACATTTTAGGATGGTAAACTATACCTGTTTCTCTTGCATCTACGCCTGCAACTACAATCTCTGACTTATTTTTGTTGTAGCCTGCAACTGCATCAAACAGTTTTATCAACAACTGTGCTGCATAAAATTGAGGAAACCCAAGCAGTTGAGACGCATTCAAACAATATTTTGGATACAAAGTGTACAACTTTGGAAGACTTGAATCCTTATTAAACGTTTCCATTATTTCACCAATGAATTTTGCACATTGTTGAGGCATAGTTAGGTCTGCTGGAGTATGAGGGGTATTGTATGCCCGAAGCATTTCAGTTGCTAGATTATAAATAATCTGTATATCTGTAGCTGTAGGCGTAGCTGATAACTGTACTTCTGTATTTATGTTTTTTACTTTACTTTTCTCTGTTTCACAATAAACATCAGCTTCACAAATAACCTCACAAATACTTTCCTCAAATAAACTTTCCCATTCACTCCAACTAAACATTTTTTCTTCAATCTGAGCTGGACTAGCTTTACTTGAACATGCCATTTTGTAAATAAAATTTAATATGTCTTTACCTACAAAAACTGTCGAATTATTTTACGTACAACACAGTCTTTAAAATTATTTGTTTCACAGTTTGTATATTTCCATAGCACACACAGAACTGCCACAAAAATATAAACAACAAAATATTGGTCATGCTTGCTTGTGGAGTGGCCGCGCTACCAAAACTCATTTTTTAAACTTTTTCCGCGAATTTTTGCTGAGGTATGATTTAATAGCGCTTTTATTCGTTTTATATACGTTTGGCGGAAACGATCTTAATTCTAATTGACGATCAATTCAATGACTACAGCAAAAATGTGGAAGGTAACATTTTTGACAGAAACGCACAGCAGCAGCCTAAAGTGGAACAAACAAGGTCACATGGGATCGGCACATTCAAGCGTGACGAGTCTGCGCAATTAACCATAGCGGCAAAGCAGAGTGTGCACTCTATTATATTAGTTCTCTATGGTTTAACAAAGCTGGGCTGTCTGACTTAATATCCTTATAGAAAAGTTTTGATGCTGATTTATTTAATGGTAAAATAAATGCGTTGTATGTCTATTAGCGTAATAAAGTGGCTTACGCGACACAACGGTTATCAAAGAGACGGCAATAAAGTTCGGCTATAACTAATTTAATATCATCTTGTGGATAAAGTTTAACATTAAATGTTAAACAAATCTTTAACTTTGTAAATCCTGTGTGGTTTCATAAATAAAAACGGTATTAATATACCCACAACGATATACCAAGACACGAAATAAAAAATAGTCCTTGTTTACCAAAACTGACGTGACATCCTGTCAGTAGTAGAATGCGCTGGCACGGTTTTGTTTCGGCTTATTTAGCAGGCATTGTTTGCATACCGTGATTGATAGTTTCCTTCTCTGCACTGATTGATATCTCCTTTTTGTACAATGGTTAGTCTATAGTACAAATCCTTTGGTATACTTTGCGGTTTATCTTTTGTCTACGTTAATGTTAGAGCACACGCGCTACTGTATATACAGTCTCTATACGGTATACTTACATATAGTAGGGTGGGAGAAGATGGGACACCTTTTCATTCTATTTTCCCGTCCCATTTAGTAGTAAACAAAGAAAATTGAAATAATTTTACAACCATATCCTCACGACTCCCATAGACCGTTGTTAATTGTTTAAAACACGATCAGGATGTTTGGATATTATGTGCTAAAGGTGTCCCATCTTCCCCCATCCTACTATATACTATTGCGTCTAAATAACTTAGTGTAAACGATAGACGCATATTTAAAATAGAGCGTTTAGCAGCGACCGTTAAGTGTCTTAGCTGCGGACACAAACGCCCACAATAGTAGCAGCATTGAGTTTCGAACCCATTATACCTTTGTATTATTAATAACCATTGTAACATTCCAGTGTTCCAGCTGTATCTTGGTCGAGGGAAAAGTGACGTACGATACTCGTGTATTTGACGCAATTGTCTTTATGTTTAATCGAGTAAATCTCAATGACCCGATCTTTCAAAGGTATTTTCGTATTCTTATCCCTTAAATATAGGTTACCTAGGGTGGGGCGAGATGGGACATGTTTTAACTTATTTCTTCTCATCCCATTTCATTTACAGGGGTATTTACATTTACAGGGGTATATAAGCGAATATCTTCACGACTCTAAAAGAGCGTTATTCATGTCTAAAACACGATTAGGATATACGGTATGTTATGTGCTAACAGTTTCTTACCAAACACTATAAGAAACAATTTTAACGTTCCTTGTAGTAAAGTATATTACGTCGTAAACGATGGATATACGGCACCGCATGGACGGTTAAATATTTGCCATGGACGTCATAAAACTCTTATAGTAGGCTAGTACACCTGAGCGTTTAACAATGGGCTCCATCGCCGATTACACGTGTATATAGTGTAGTATGAATACCGTTATCACATACCTACAATGGGGAATATTAAGTTGGAAAAAATGGATACATCAGTTATCACATATCGTTCCATGTTTCCCCTTCGTGTTTTTGAATAAATGAATGAATGTAACTAAACTGGAAAACGACAGTCGTTATAACACGGGTGTTCTGTTTCATACGGGTCCCTTTAAAATGTGCGGGTTGCGCGTGGTTGCGCGTGGTTGCGGATATTTTCTTAAATATAGGTCAAAATCAAAAAGGGTTGCACTTATATTACTCGTCTCATTAATACCATTCTAACGGTGCTTTCATACACCTCGTGCTCGCTTACGCGTTATACCGCAAATGTAACTTATTTATCCTCGCATGGCGGGGCAACAACAGTCGTTATAACATCGGTGTTCTGTTTTACACACCTCGTAGCAATTAATAGCGCTATTTTACATTCGTTAAAATAATATTCAATAATACGTCATATATACCATATACAGACGCAGAGGAGATCAAATTTACGTTTGGTATTCCCCTGAATCGACATCAAGCGTTCGGAATTTTCATCAAACTTCTATGAATAATTACGAAGACGTATTCAATCTAACGATGACGTATCGAAGAGACTCTGACGTAATTAATCCGTACGGAACTCTTCCGTCGATTAAAAGTTCATTGCTCGAACAACATGATTCGTTATCAAGTGATGCCTTGGATAAAGTTGTCACTAATAAGGTAGGAATTACGAATAAATGTCAGTTATTAATATACCTTTTTTGGTATGGCTGATAATTTGGACAACTCATTAGTGACCACTGGGTTGAAAATTACGGTTAAGTTTCTTGCGCAAGGAGAAGATATGCCAACAACGCCAGTATTGAGCCCCGAATCCAGTGCCCTTTGGTTAAAATGCGAGCCCCTATAACGACTGCGACAACGACGCCAACAAAGCTATCTTGTATATATTGTTATTGTAATATTATCTTATTATTTGACATGAAGAAGAATGGAATAATTTGGGTTGCGAGTAATTGTGGGGTGACATCGGGTGCTAAGATGAGAATGAAGATCGTTGAAGATTTGAAAAGAAGTCAAGTTGGTTGGATGTTGGATGTATATGGATTATGTGGAGACGGGAAGACATTCACTCAAGATCGTTCAGGATTTAATAACATGAACGAATTAATCAAATCATATAAGTTTTACTTGGCGTTTGAAAATTCCTATCATTGTCGTGATTATATCACGGAGAAGTTCTGGGAGAACTCGCTTCTTAATGCTGTGGTTCCTGTTGTGTGGGGACCAACACGGGAAGATGTGAAGACCGTTGCTCCGCCGCATTCGTTCATTCACGTTGAAGATTTTAAGAACATTTCAGACTTGGCGGATTATTTGTTGTATTTAGACAGGAACGATACGGCGTATCGAGAATATTTTAATTGGTGGTTTGAACCTACAGAAGACATAGAAGAACCAGTCGCTCTTTGTAAACTCTGCTTAATGTATGAAAGCAGAAAGCGCCGACCAAGTTCTATCAAGAATTTTAAACATTGGTATTACGAGCTTGAATATAAAGATTGTTTATCTCACAAAATCAATCTGCTGTAACACTTTTTCCAGTCTTACCGAAAACAGAAATACATATATTGTAGGGTGGGGGAGGATCGGACACCTTATCATTCTATTTTCTTGTCATATTTGGAAGTAAACAAAGGGCATTTAAAAGATTTTATATCCGTATATTCTCACGATTCCCATAGACGGTTGTTAATTGTTTAAAAAACGATCAGGATATTTGGATATTATATGCTAAAGGTGACCCATCTTCCCCCACCTTACTGTATTGTAAGTCCGAAAAAGATTTTCTGTCAATTCTTTTCTTTTGATCTTATGAGCCATATACCTATCCTATACCTAGTGCCAATGGCTTGTCATTTCTATCCAAATATGAAGCATATTAAACAAGTTTTACATTTCTATATTTTTCGTAACATGACCATTACCTTGATTAAACTCACTCATATGCAAAGTTAATTTACTTTTGCAAGTTAAATAAACAGGTACGATTTTATTTCACATTTCTCTTCAAATATTTCAACGCGTATTCTGTTTTCACGACTGTTGTTTTGCTGCTAATTTCGTTCTCGTCACTGTTTTACCTAATCTGATTTTCGTTGCCGTATTCAACATGTTATGTAGTGTTATTCAACATGTTATGTAATGCTATTTATTTAATACAAACGTTGTCACTAATGTTTAATTCTGATCTGTAATATCAGTCTTGATATTCCAGTTCCAGACTAGCTAACCGGCCTAATTTTTGCCACCTGGCCCTACATATCTACATACGAAATCTATTCAACTGTATCTACGTGATTACATACTGTATGCGCAGGGAAAGTGAAGCTTAATTGCTTAACAGCGACATCTCGCGATTAATATTTGGAATCAATCGCTGCTCGCTACTGAAAGTTATAGTAATAGCCTCAAAGCGGCGGTACTTGCGTCTTTACTGAGGGAATAACAGATTTTGTGTTCTGCTTTAATCATTTAAAGCGTACGCTCCCAGTTATCACTAATAATTTGTTCAGCGCCAAAAAATAAACAGTTACTAAAATACAACGTTAGAAGAAGTAATCATTTAAATTAAAACGAACGCAAAACAAATATCATATTCAAATTATGTTGCTAACTTAAGTATTGTTCCCGTTCGTTAAACATTCTTCGTTTTCACGATCATAAAACAGGTGTTTCAGATTCTTGATAGAACTTGGTCGGCGCTTTCTGCTTTCATACATTAAGCAGAGTTTACAAAGAGCGACTGGTTCTTCTATGTCTTCTGTAGGTTCAAACCACCAATTAAAATATTCTCGATACGCCGTATCGTTCCTGTCTAAATATAACAAATAATCCGCCAAGTCTGAAATGTTCTTAAAATCTTCAACGTGAATGAACGAATGCGGCGGAGCAACGGTCATCACATCTTCCCGTGTTGGTC
Source organism: Ciona robusta (assembly GCF_009617815.1). Lineage (NCBI taxonomy): Eukaryota > Metazoa > Chordata > Ascidiacea > Phlebobranchia > Cionidae > Ciona > Ciona robusta. The sequence goes on along the minus strand of NC_143244.1, from coordinate 7,477,268 downwards.
CCCACACAACAGGAACCACAGCATTAAGAAGCGAGTTCTCCCAGAACTTCTCCGTGATATAATCACGACAATGATAGGAATTTTCAAACGCCAAGTAAAACTTATATGATTTGATTAATTCGTTCATGTTATTAAATCCTGAACGATCTTGAGTGAATGTCTTCCCGTCTCCACATAATCCATATACATCCAACATCCAACCAACTTGACTTCTTTTCAAATCTTCAACGATCTTCATTCTCATCTTAGCACCCGATGTCACCCCACAATTACTCGCAACCCAAATTATTCCATTCTTCTTCATGTCAAATAATAAGATAATATTACAATAACAATATATACAAGATAGCTTTGTTGGCGTCGTTGTCGCAGTCGTTATAGGGGCTCGCATTTTAACCAAAGGGCACTGGATTCGGGGCTCAATACTGGCGTTGTTGGCATATCTTCTCCTTGCGCAAGAAACTTAACCGTAATTTTCAACCCAGTGGTCACTAATGAGTTGTCCAAATTATCAGCCATACCAAAAAAGGTATATTAATAACTGACATTTATTCGTAATTCCTACCTTATTAGTGACAACTTTATCCAAGGCATCACTTGATAACGAATCATGTTGTTCGAGCAATGATTTTTTAATCGACGGAAGAGTTCCGTACGGATTAAATACGTCAGAGTCTCTTCGATACGTCATCGTTAGATTGAATACGTCTTCGTAATTTTCCATAGAAATATTATGAAAGTTTCGGACGTTTGGTGTCGACTCAGGGGAATACCAAACATAAATTTGATCTTCTCTGCGTCTGTATGTGGTAAGTGAAGTCAAATTTTATAATTGGCGTGCGACGAATAGTTTACAAAGTCTACTAAATCTGCCGATCCAGTTTTCCAAACGTAGGTCACATATATATAGAATTTCAAATATAGCAGTGTAAGGTATAGAATATATACCGTTAGCACATCATATCCAATATTCCCTAAGCGTGTTTTTACTAATAAACAACGCTCTTTTATAGAGTCGTGATAAAGATATAATTCTGTAAGTATTCTTTGTTTATTACCAAATGGGACGAGAAAAGAGAATTAAAACATGTCCCATCTCGCCCCACCCTAGGTAACCTATGTTTAAGGACTAAGAATACGAAAATACCTTTGAAAGATCGGGTCATTGAGATTTACTCGGTTAAACATAAAGACGATTGCGTCAAATACACGAGTATCGTACGTCACTTTTCCCTCGACCAAGATACAATTGGAACACTGGAATATTGCAATGGTTATTAATAATACAAAGAGACAATGCCTTCGAAACTCAATGCTGCTACCAGTCTAGGTGGTTGTGTCCTTACCAGGCACTTAACGGTTAATCTATCAAACGTGTGTCCACTAAAACGTATATAGGACAATCATGCCATAGAATTAAACGTAAATAATTAGAAAAAAACGCTGTTTAGACTGACCAGTTAAATTTAAACAAATGCAATAGATAAGATATTTTAGATTACATTGCCAATATTATTCAATTTCCATACGTTAGGCTAAGCAGGCAATATTAGTACTCACAGATATTAAACAACGCCATTCTTTATGGTAGTAATATACCTTCGTGTAAATACACTGCTCCATTACTATACCTGTTTGCTGTTGAATCCTGCCTTTAAACGTTTTCGCACAATATACGGTAATATCTCAGAATATATTAAAATCTTGGTCCTGTTTTCACTTTTCAATCTTGCTATAAAGGCGGTCGATCCCCATGTTATATCGTATAAACAATAAATACAGAAAACCGTTGATAACCACAGAGGTATGAGGAACATTTTTCTCGCGCCTAATCGTAAAAACGCAGCCATTTCAAACGCTTTACCATTAACTGTAATCTAACAAATATTTTTCTATTAAGCCATAAATATGTTAAACTGAACTGTTGCTTTTAAAGGTGTCGTACACACCATTGCGTTACGACTTAAATATTCTCTGCCGACCTCAAATAACACGCCCCAACGGTTAAGAATAGAATCAATTCAAAAACTATCTTAGCTTATATCTGCTTGGTAAACAATACCGGTATAGTAAATAGAATACCGACATATTTTGTAGGAAAAACAGAACAACATAGAAAATTTATTTCCGACGGCATAACTAACCATGAATTTAGTGTTTGTTAGATAAACATCATTGCTGACTATATGAATGAATGCAACTGATTTATCTGTGTATTGCAGGGCAACGACAATCGTAATGCAACGAGCGCGCTAATCGTTAAGTCTATACCACTGCGTCGGACGATGGCGCTGTAACGCAAGAGGCTGTAATTAGTAATACCTGACTTAAACGGGTATTTATTAATTTAATCTATTTTTAGGTTTGAACTTACTAATTTTTACCATTTATTTTGTGTTGTGCATCTCTGCCTGATTTAATATTGTCGAAATAGCCGGTCAGTTCGGTAGCCATATGTATCGTATTGGGATTTGAGAAGTTTGTTGGCGGGAGTCGGACGCACCATTTTCCGCGGAAAAATAGTTGGTTCATAGATGCAAAAAAATTGGTCGATTAGGGCAAAGTTATATACACATTTACTGATATATTAGGATGAAGTAGTTATTTATTTAAGTTAAGTTTCGGTAAGTGAAGTAGGTATATGTCATTCACCTATGGCATTTAGGTTGTCATTACGTTTTATTTATTTTTTTGTAGCTTTCTAAATAGTTAGGCAAACTGCGAATGTGGAATTTGTGTGAAGTAAAAAGTGTTGCTCAAACGATTTTAAACAGTGTTGACAAATGGTAAATACGAATTATGGAAAATGAATGGAAAACTGTTTCTAAGAAACATAGATTCAGACAAGTGAAAAAATGGGGCAATGAATGTATTTTGAACAAGTCACAAAAAATTGAAGAAACAAATATTTCTGATAAAGATACCATTAATGATTTTATCAACTCATTAATTACACTGAAGAAATCTCAAAATTTTGAAGAATTTGTCAAAGTTTTGTATGAGAACTTGATTGGAAGTGGCTCAACAAATATTTGCGAAGTTGTGTGTTATGGAATAGGAAGTCCTTCAAGTTCAAATATATCTCGTTATCAGCTAGCATTGTTGTATATAATTCATATCATGCTTTCTGCACCAAAATGCTGTGAAATTAGTTCCTGGCCGTTATATATTCATACGCAACTGCAAGAGATAAGTTCCACAAATTTAAAACTTAAATCCGATGTTAAATGTTTTTGCTTCGACCCAGTTTGGAATTCAGCGGACAAAAATTTAATAAAACAAATGGGATTTTGTGTTTTAAATGAAAATGCAGAGGGGAAACGAAAAACTGACGTTAGGACTTTATATTTCATGATACATTGTGATAAATGGTTGTATAATAATCTATTATGGAGTAACTGGTGTCATAATAGATTAAATGACATGACAATCATAGGCAACTCATTTAATTCTATCTATGAGCGTAGTGTTAATCGTAAATTACACAAAACCTATAAATTTTTAAGCTTAGTTAATGAATGGGATTTAATGGAAGAAGTTTTGTTGCCTGTTTGGAGCAAACAAGATGATGTTTTTAATGACACAGCTGTTATGCGATTCAATGAAACAGCTTGTGTAAAATATGCGGCAAATATCGAAACTACAGCAAGTTTAGATAAGCCACCAGAATATTTGTCCAATGATATATAAAATTAAAGTTCATCTTCTTCTTTTAACCTTACTTTTTCCTTTCGACATTTCTTCTGTTTGGTTTATCACTAATTTTGGCCACTGTAATTCTATATTGGTCACTCAAAGTCTGAAACAGTAACTTGTTTCTAGGTTAGGTATAACAGCAACATATAAAACTAAACTAATTATTGAATAATTGTTTATGAAGCACCTGCATGGTGTATAGTTGTATACCATCCACAAACAAGTTTATTTAATTTTCCATCATGGCTGATTTAACGGTAAAATATCAAAGATTGGCTCACGAGTACGCCAAGGTAGGTTCATGTGTTGTATATATATATATATTATAAAGTAAATACATAATAATGGCTAATGTCATTGATTTAAATAAAGAGATTATTAATTTAGTTTACTGTAATATGCTATTATGCTTCTTGGCCTGGTTATCTAGCGTTCATTTGTGGATATGTATGCGCTCTATCGCTCATACGTATAATATAAGTTATGGCTTAGTGTTTTGTATATATATTGAATTGTATGTTTGCTTATTGTTTGATTTTGTTTTAGTTGAAAGCTCAAAACCAGGTTCTCAAAAAGAGCGTAATTGAATCGCAAGCCACTGCTACAGATATGCAGGTCAGTCTTGTTATAAAGGCTCTATGTAACAACAATTTATTTTTATTTGCTTAGCATCAAACCGTAAAGGCTTTTATTAATACATTTTTGAGTAAAAGTTTTATTTTTGTTTATGAACATTTGTTTTCTATTTGGGTTATGGTTAAGGGCTTAAGTTATAGGCATGGTTGCATTTGGATTGTGGTCTTTGAAGGTGTATGAAACAAAACGCTCGTGGTATAACGATTTTCGTTTTCCCGTGACGCTAGAATAAATAAGTTACATTTATTCATATTTGTTCCAGGATCTTCTCCAAAGCAAAGAGCAAGCGATACGTCGATCCCAACAAGAGATTGAAAGCACCAACTTCCGCAGCCAACAAATGCAACGAAGGGTCGAACTTCTGCAACTTGAACTTGATCAGCTTAATCGGGTTAAAAGGGGAAAGGTGGGATAGTGGGTGAATGTAACTTGTTTATCCTCGCATGGTGAGGCATTGACAGTCGTTATAACACAGGTGTTCTGTTATATACACCTCGTTCCAGCTTATGTGTTACCACGTATGTAACTCTTTTATCCTTACATGGTGGGGCAACGAAAGTCGTTATAACACAGGTGTTCTGTTTCATACACCTCGTTCCAGCTTATGAGTTACCACGTATGTAACTTTGTGGATTGATTAACTTAACTGTGTTAAAAGGTGGGGTTGCCAGAATATTAAAGAAGTCACAAGCATTTTATCAGCAAACTATTTTATTGTTAATACTTGTTTTTATATTCCATTGCTCTTTCTGCTATGACAGTGTAATATATAAACTGGGTTCTTAAAACTAATATTTTTCAAGGCGTAACCAGTTCTAATTCTAATTGCTGTTTATATTTAATTGAAAGGTTCCAGGAGAAACTTCCAATCCACCTGTTAACAGCGTGCTGGATGAAGACCTTAATAATAAAATCATAGAGAATGAAATGCTGCATAAAAAGGTGAGTTTTGTAAACTCCAATACGACTCTGAATATAGTGGCACGAAAAAGCTGTCGTCTTTCACTGTAGTAAGGCCTTGTGCAGCCTTAGCTTTGAGCTTCATTTCATGGCTTGCTCCAGTGAACAGCAGCATTATTGAAAACAAATTAATTTAACCCTAAACAGTAATGTTATTGATGTATGAATTATAAGGTTCAAGACTTTGACATGAAGACGAAACAACTTGAAGAAAGTTTAAACGAACGAGTTGAAGTTGCTTTACGTGAAGCTCGAGTCGCTACTGAGGGTTTGGAGGGGGTTACCACAAGTTATAATGCGGTGGGTGGGATAATATACTCATGTTGGGTCAACTCTGGTATTTCAGGTCCAATGGCGTGTTTCGCTGTAAGATCTTACCCATATAGAATAGAATGTGCATATACAATGTTGGGGTAATGGACCAACTTTGGTCTAAATCACAGGACCAATGGCATGCTGTAGGACCTCAACCATATAGAATAGAATACTTGTGCTGTAATGTCTTACTTGTTTTGAAAAACACACACACACCTATATAAATATAATATATATAATTGTATTCCTGTTTTCCTTTTTCAGATGAAAGAGAAATTAGAACGAGAGAACTTAACGTTGAAAGAAAAACTGCAAACTTGCAAGGAAGAATTGAATGCTTTGAAAACCCAATCAACCAAACAGTACGTTATTGATATATTTATAACGGTTGTGTTTCTATATCTACTATATATGGTAGCTTTACACATTTGGTGCTCCAACGCAGTTTTATAAATTGTCCATATTGCTTAACAGAAAAAAAATAAGCACCTTCAAACTTACATTTGTGGTAACTCGAAAGCATACCCTGCCCGCAAGGCTTAACAAGCTACATACAAGGTAACCAGTAAGCGGGCATGAGGTTTATGAACAGAACACCCTTGTTAAAACAACTGTCATTGCCCTGCCCTGCGAGGATAAATAAGTTACATGCGAGGTAACTTGTAAGTGGGCACGAGGTGTATGAAACAGAACACCAGTGTTATAACGATTGCCGTTTCCCCGCTTTGCAAAGATAAACAAGTTGCATTCCTTCATTCTTCCACAGAATATCGGAACTCACCCAACTCACCGAGAATCTAAATCAAGACAAAGTGAATCTTACTACAATGGTTGACAAAGGCATCGTGTTCAATGATGCGAAGTGTCAAGAATACAATGCAATCCAACTTTGTGCTTATGATAAAAGGGCAGAGGTAAGATTTGGACAAAGTAAAGTCATTAGTGCAATTTTGAATAAAAAAGAATTGATTTAGGTTAGGATTGTCTGGAGTAGCAAATTTTCTGCCCGTTTTCCAGCTGGGCTAACTTGCCCCCCGTTACACGGCGCCATGTTACGCAGACTGGAAATTATCTTCCTTTTATTTCCTTCTGGGTGTGCCACTGGGTAGCATGTTTGTATAGACGAATAACAACAATGTAAGAGCTGTTCTGAAGCAACGTGTGTTTAGTTTTAATACTTGGGTGACATCGTATGGTTTAGGTTCCCTGTTTTTAAATGATATTTAAAACTTTTCAGGTAAAACTTGACAACGTATTGAAACAAGCTGAGCAACTGGTGGCCGACATTTGTAAATCTTTGTCAAACTTCCATAAATTTACGGGCAAGCGATGTTTGTTGTACCCAGTGGATGGATCGTACCAGGAGCCTTCTGTAAATAATCAAAAGGTGTTTTGGATATTTAAGTTATTTATAACAACTGAGCAGCACGACCGGGTAAAACTTATTTATAAAACATAGTTAAAACACATTAAAAGGTATTTTGGTTATTATATGTACTCTTATACACAATTTTCTTTCAATAACATTTTGAATGAATTAATGTAACTTGCTTTATCTTTTTGTGGCTGGAACACGGGTGGTCATTTCAGCTATTTCTGAGTGTTTTTATTCACACTTTTATGTGTATTTGCACACTTTTCTTCCATTTACATCTTAATTAGTTTTATTACATACAATTCAACATGGTTTAACGTTTACTGTATTATTATGGATTTAGCAGCGCTTGAAATTTTCAGCAAAGGTTAAAACTTATTAAGTATCTTGGGTGTTCAGGTAATAAGCCAACTCTAGCCCAATTCCTAGGTCCTTTAACAAATACCCCCACCCATATAGAATAGTATTACAGCTTTCTAAAACTGGCCACAAGCCCACAACAACTGTCAAACTTTTATCATTTTATTAACACAGTTCTCCAAGCTTTTAACTGAAGAAGCCAAGCTGATCCAAGAATTGTTGGAAGCATTCACTCATGTATTTGTAAACACACCAAGATCAATGCAAACCAAGTTTGACTTGAAACAGATTGAACGCGCGTTTCTTAAATACAAAAGTTTCTTCATGAAGTTGTGTCCTTACCAAATGAAAAGGTAAAATGGTGATTTTGATCTTGGTTTTTTAATAATTGGGCTTGGCACTTTTGCCTCTCATGTTCTCATCATTGTTTTTTGCTGCGACAAATTTTAAGTATTATATGAGATGAGACTTGAGGTTTAGGCCAAAATCAACCAATATTGCATATGGGTGAGGTCCTACAGTGAGGCATGCCATGGGACCTGGGATTTAGGCCAGAGTTGGCCCATTACCCCAACATTGTATATGCACATTCTATATGGGTGAGGTCCTACAGTGAGGCACGTCATGGGACCTGGGATTTAGGCCAGAGTTGGCCCGTTACCCAAACATTGTATATGCAAATTCTATTCTATATGGGTGAGGTCCTACAGTGAGGCACACCATGAGACCTGGGGTTTAGGCCAGAGTTGTCGATTACGCCAACTTCAACATTTTGTAGGTAGAATATATCATATTTCTATTTTAAGTTATTAAAATTGAATAAAATGTTTTTTTTCCCTAGTTTAAAAGAAGAATGCGAGATATCTATTTGTGCAGTGAGTTTACAAACCAAGAACAACGAATATCTTCTTCAATATAAAAGATTGTTCCCCGCTATTTGCAAAGCTCACACTTATTTCCATATCTTTGCTGTTAAAGGTAAACAAGTTTATCATTGGTATTTATCTTTTCGGAAAAAGTTATAACATGGGTGTTCCATTGCATTTGCACATTATATTTAATTAAATATATAGTAGGGTGGGTTAAGACGGGCAACCTTTAGCACATAATTCCCAAATAATATGATCAGATTTTAAACAATTAACAGCAGTCTATGGGAGTCGTGAGGATACGGTTTTATAATTCTTTGAATGTTCTTTGTTTACTACAAAATGAAATAAGAAAATAGAATGAAAAGGTGTCCCATCTTCTCCACCCTAATATACCTTGTGTCCGCTCACAAGTTACTAAGTAATCAACTTTGTGAAGGTATTTTTTGTACATTTATCCCATTGTTGACTTGGAGTAGTTTTTTGTAAGTATGTCTTGCCCAAGAATGCGTCACAATGATAGCAGCATCTCTTATCATTATGTAATTGACCTAGTTATAGACGTATGTGTATAGACAATGATACATTTTCATTATTTCATCGACACAGTTATTTTCATGGAAACCTTTTTTATATTTTCCTTATTTTAGGAGAGAAGTTACATTTGTCAAACGAAAAGTTGAAAAGTTGTTTGTGCAAACTTGTATCTGCGTTCACTGATCTACATTTAACTTTCAGAGGTGAAAAATAATATTAAGTGTAATTCCATTTAAAACTGGGGGTATAGGCAACATTTTTTTTTAACTTTTGTCAAAAGTTTTTATAACTTTTTAACTTTTATTTCGTTTTTTTTTTTAAATTTTATTTCAAATTTAAAAAAAAATTAAACTTTTATTTTATATTTTTTTAAAACTTTGTTTTCTGGGTATTTTTGTATTTTATGTTAAATTAAAGGTAAAATTTCAGAATATTTTAACTAAACAACATTTTAAAAAAGTAGTATTTTAAACAGATTTATCGAAAGCATTTAACGGTAAGATTGAATTTGAATACGAATTACCAACGACGACTAATTCGAATGAATTACGGTCGGCCAACGAAATATTACTTTCGTCAATGATTTCTTTGTCTTCGAACTTTGCGAGGTTGTCCGGTTTCCTTAACGAACACCAAGGTATAAAGGGAAGAAATTGTAAAGTAGGGTGGGGGAAGATGGGACACCTTTAGCACATAATATCTAATTATTCTGATCATGTTTAAACAATTAACAACGGTCTATGGAAGTCGTGGGTATACGGTTTTACAATTCTTTGAATGTTTTTGTTTACTATCTAATTGGACGAGGAAATAAAATAAAAAGGTATTTCGTCTTCCCCTACACTATATGTAAAAATATATATATATATTTAATTTGTTAATTTATCTTTCCGAACACAATAATAAAGCTCAAGTTAGAAATCACAAAGTTAAGAATGTTGGTATTGTTATGGGTGCCTGGGTGATGCGTCACTCAAACTTTGAAACCGGGGTGATACCATATGTTTCAACACCCTAGGTAAAAGAAAAGAAATTGTAATTCCCCAGCATGTTCTTTTCAAACCTAATAACAAAAGTCATATTAATGGATTTTAATTTATGTTTAGATTTCTTTGTATGGAAACTTCAGTCATCATCGGCAAGTTCTGCCGACGTCAAGCGTCACGCATTAGATTACATGCGCCACATAAAAGTTACGACTCTACCTCAATCTGTGCCCTACCTTGAAGCGATAAAGAATCATCACAACTTTGTTTGTTCGAGTGAAAACAGAGATGAACTTTTATCACAGGTTAGATTTTATTTTTTTATTCTTTGTGGGTGAGGTCCTTGTCAAGGACCTGCGGTTTACGCCACATTTGGCCCATTACCCCAACACCCAGAAAACCAATTTATGTTCTTTGTGTGACCGGTGTTATTAAGATATGCCCAAGAAAAGCTGTTATTGTTGTTGCTCTGCGTTTTTTTAAGAGTTGCAATCATACATCTAAGTAAACTTTTGCGTAAAAATATATTTGTTGTATCGTCCAGCTTGAAAAAACTTCTTCAAAACTTCATTCTTTGGAGCAAGAAAAAGAACATTGGTTGTTGGAAACCCAACTTATGAAAGTTAAACTTGAAAAAATGGTGAAATATATTTTATACTTCATAAACTATTGATGCCAATATCAAAAAATGTATTTTTGAAAATATTTCTATGTTTTTTACTCAAAACTGCTTTTTTCTTTTATTTTACTTTTCTGTTTGTGTTTTTATCAGGTACAACAGGTGTTTTAAAAATTTAATATGCTCATTAAATTGGGGAAGATATTAGTTTTATTTTATATATTGTTTAGTTTGTAAACTTATTAGTTATTAATTATAGAAAGTACAAGCGACAAACACCCCAATAACAAATGGTGTGGAAGAAACGAGAACAAGGACCGAGTCCGTCTCATTTTCCCCAACCGATGTCTCAATGGTATGTTAGCTTGTAGAACATTGGAAATATACTTTCATGGCTCATCTGGTGTAAAAAAGTTTTCTTACGCATTCTTTTAATATAAGAAATTATTATTTTGAGAACCTTGTTTGCAAATTGCCAAGTGTGCAGCTTTGTGAAAAATCTTTCAATGGTTTATTTGGTATAAAAAACTTCTTAACTGAAAGGCATGAGAAAATGTCGGAAATACACTACATTTTTTTATACGAGATAAACCGTTAAATATTATATACATTATGCCTGGTAGCAGAAGTAACAAGGGTGTATAACAAAAAAAGTAGCATTTGCGCCAAGTTTTTCTTATATAACAGTTGCACCTTGCATGTTGTTTAAATATAGATAGTTAAAATTTGCAAAAACAACTAGAAACTCCGGTTGCACAGCAAATTTGGGGCAACAAAATAAACGTTTTGCATGTTAACCTATGTTTGTTTAATTATAATTTAATAAATTATTTTTTAGCTTGGTGTTCTACAGAATGATTCTTTTCATCCAGAAAAGGTAATTATAAATATATATTGTTTATTTTTTGGAAAGATTTAAATTTAAATATTTACTCCTGATTTAATTTCTGAGCAACTTATACAAGTGAGAACTGAATTGTTTTAGTTTCAAAAATATTAATTTTGTTCAAAAATTTTGTTTTAGTTTACACTTATTTTTTAGGTTGAACTTGACGTTTATAAAAACTTATTTTTATATTTTTACGCTAAACTTTAGAGTGACAACCAAACTGAAGATTTAATAAAACAACATCTTACTGTGAGGATCACTGAGATGGGATATAAGATGCAACACGCTGAAGCTAAGACTTTACATTTCGAATCAGAGGTGATACAGCTAGTTAATATAGTAGGGTGGGGAAGATGGAACACTTTTTCATTCTATTTTCTCGTTACATTTGGTGGTAAACAAAAATATTCTAAAAATTATAAAACCATATCCTCACGACTCTCATTGACCGTTGTTAATTGTTTAATACACGATCAAGATATTTGGATATTACGTGCTTAAGGTGTGCCGTCTTCCCTCACCCTGCTATATTAGGAAAATATAAGCTTAGTAAACTTTTTTCTGCTCAATTTTAAAAACTTTTAAATAAAAATAAATTCTTTTTCCGCTTTCTTAAGACAGGTATGAAAAATCTGAAAAATCTGCTCAACAAAAAATTTGATAAGCTTCACTTGTTTAATTTATTATTTAAAATTCTATTTAAAATGCACATTTCCTTGATAATATATTTTCCTCCACAGTGTAATGTGTTGCATAAACACCTGGGGGTGGCAAAAGACAAGCAATCAAGCATGCAACATGAAATTAGTTCAAGTCTGCAGAAAATATCCCAACTACAGGTGAACTAACAATATTATTTATTATTAAAAAGAGTAATTTTCCAAACCATATTTTACGAAATTCTTTACGGATGAATTATAATTCATACTTGAGCAATACACTTCTTGCTTCATTTATTCATTTAGACCAATACATAATGTTTTAATGTTGCTCTTTCTTATACTATTTATTTGCGTATTTTATCGACTGTCCTTTAACTAATTTAATCTTCGCTATCGTTTCCAAGTGATAACAAAAATATATGATATTTCAATGTTTCCTACTTCTGAAAATGCATTACTTTTATGGATATGAAATAAAAACTATAATATTTTAATCTTTTTACATGGTGTATACGATGTATATGTTTTTCCGGGAACTTAACAAGTATTTCCAATCATTCACACATTCACACAAGGATAAATGACTTTCATTCTTGATATTTTTCCTCCAGGATGAACTATCAGTAACTCGACGAAACTACGAAGACCAGTTAAGTTTGATGAGCGAACATCTGGCTTCCATGAACGATAAATTAGCTTCACAAAAAGATGAAATTGAGAACTTAAAAGTGAAAGTAAGATATAAACCATTGTGGTGATTGGGGTGGGGTATGGTCCAACTCCTGTGTCCTTAAACAAGGACCTCGCCCATGTAGAAAAGTTACAAATTAATGCAAATAGTGGAGTTCAATCACAGTGTTTTTAAACACAATTTAGAACAGATATTTGAGAGCATTATATGTGATGATAGAAACTATTGTGAGTATGGTGAATGTAACTTTAACCTTTTTTTTGTAAAAATCAGAGCAAATTAAGTACAGAAATATGAATTCCGCTTACAACATTTTTTGTTTCAACAGAAAACAAAGAAACTTAAAATGCCCGGCCTTCACTAACTATTTAGATGAAGTAGGTCTGTGGATATTTAACTATGATACGTGCTCATTCATTAAACATGCTTATTTATGATATACCGCCATAATAATAGCAATAAAACCTTGCAAGATCTGTATGGTGATTTACCTTCTGATAAAAATAAGTTATTATATTTTAAATTTGCCATAAAATAAATTGACACTATTCTGTTGCCAAGTGTAGCCCGCCACAAACATTACTAACTCCTTAAATTAAAGACTTTCGCTAAAAATTATTTTACGCATTCATTTTTAAAATAAATATATTTTTCATTGTGTTAATATTTTAACTAACTATGCATTCGATAAACTATATATTTGGATAAGGGAAGATGGGACACCTTTAGCACATAATATCCCTATGTACTAAATCGTGTTTTAAACAATAAACAGCGGTCTATGGGAGTGAAGATACGGTTTTATAATTCTTTGAATGTTCTTTGTTTACTACCTAATCAGACAAGAAAATAGAATGAAAAGGTGTCCCATCTTCCCCCCACCCTACTATATGTTTATAATACAGTTTTAAAAATTTGGAATTTAAATTAAAAGTGAATTTTTTTTAATTTAAAAAAAAATATTGATTTTGGTTGAACTTTCTCATTATAAAAATAATTCAATCTTGAATTTTTCCAACAGGGTGGAATATTTTAATTTGCATTCTACTTTTCAGCGCTAAGGTTATATTTTATTTTCTAAGCTCACAGATTGGGTCCCAATATACAAATATGGTTTAGTTGCCAAAAAAAGAAAAATCCAAGTTTAGAAAAAATCATTTAAATTGGAATTTAACATTTTCATTTTTGTCGATTATCCTTTTTTTATTTGTTTTTATTTAAATTCTTGTACGCACACAGGATAATATCATAAGATTATATTGTAGGTGGGGGAAGATGGGACACCTTTTCATTCCATTTTCTCGTTCCAATTTGATAGTAAACAAAAAACATTTAAAGTATCCTCACGACTCCCATTGAACATTTTTTACATATTATGTGCTAAAGGTGCCCCGTCTTCTCCCTACTCAAGCATATATGAGCTTCATTTCATGATTCATGATCCTATTATCAATTTCTTTACTTCAATAAACATTCTTGCAAATAAAAATGATCATAAACGACTTACATGTTTTTGACTCTTTTTACATAAATGTTAATTATTTCAAAGCTCCATGCAACCATTGTGAGCGTATGTTTCTTTTTCCAAGGCACTTACCGATAATTACTCCGACTTAGCGGTCACTAAGGAGTTGTCTAAAGTGTCAAGCATACAGTAACGTAATTGCCCACAAAGTTACATACGTGGTATCTCAATTTATATATAGCACCCACACATGTGTTATAGAGTTCCCACGAAACTGAATAAAAAATAATATGGTAGAGTTCAAGCGGATTAATTAATTAGACACCAACTTCGTTTAACCCGCTCTTAACCCATATAATCAGTGTATTGCCATTCGATTCTTAATCAATATATTGATCCACGTTATGTAAAATACCTTATCAAGTGACGAGGGTCTGGCTGTTACGTCACACATCGTCAATACAATAATTAAAAAATAAATTAATAAAAACTTTCTTGAAGAAATATATTAGATAAATGTCACTTGTCTTCGCATGGCAGTGTACGGAAAGTCACTTTTTTATATTTTGAACACCCTACAAGTGCACATTTCATTTAAAATATTGTTTTTTTCAAACTTTTCATCTTTATGTTTTAATTTTCCAGATCTGTAAAACAATGTATTAGATTTAATGTGAATAGAATTGATCAAATCAACGACAGTCGTTAAACACGGGTGTTTTGTTTTACACACCTCATGTCCGTTAACGAGTTACCACGTATGTAACGGTATGGTATTTTCTAATGATTTAGACAAGCCATTAGTGACCACTGGGTTGGAGGAATTGCCATTAAGTGTCTTGCCTAAGGACACATACCCCACAGTGGTAGCAGCGTCGGAACCATTTTCTCTGTGCCATGTCACCAATCCTAACTGTCTTAAACCATGTGTGATGCTACTGCAACACCCTGGGTGCTACTACATAGACATCACCAGATTTTGAAGCCTGGCTCTGATAGTAAAACACGTAACGTATGATAAACCAACTCACCTTTAGTTTAAACCCTAGCAGTTCACTTATAACACCAGAGAAAGCTGATAGAACGACCACCCGTGTGATGTTGTATAATATCGGATTCATTGATAACCCGTATATATTAAACGGAGTTTCAATCTCCTAATATGGGTTCTAATTATTAGAAATTTTACCTTAGGAAAAAATGTCAATTTGCTAATTAGAAGTTTTTGTTAAATTGCTGAAGACTAATTTACTCGTCAATAACGTGCCCTTTAATTACCGTCCTGCTCTCTTTTATAAATTACCTATATGCACTATTAGTATTCACTTTCTTTCGTTCATACGTTTACCTTGATTAACTTTGCGGCAAGAGTCAATACATTGTTGGCTCTTTGAAAAGATTCCTTTTTATGCGGTTTCTTTTCCATCTGTTTGTATTTACATTCATATTTTGTAAGTTGTAAGTTTAACCATACGTGGTAACTCATAAGCGGCACGAGGTGTAGGAAACAGAACACCTGTGTGATAACGACTGTCGTTTTCCGGCCTTGCGAAGTTCAAGTTTTCATTCTCATTTATCGCCCAATTTTAACTTTGTAAACAATAAATATTTACGATAATGTGTAACCTTATTCTCATGACTCTAAAATATTAGAAATCGTGGGATGTTATGTCCCAACGGCATTGATCTTACTTAACATGTTTACTGGTCAGAGGAACTCGTTTTTTTTGCACAAGATTACTTAAAAATATACCAGACTTTACCATTGATATATTTTGTGTGCTTTTTGTGTATTTGTGTGAAATCGTGGGATATTGTGTGCTAACGGTATCCATCTTACTCCACCCTGCTATATATCTCGATCAGGAGAATTGGTTATTGCACAAGATTACTTAAAAATATACCAGACTTTACCTATTGATTCAGCCCATACCTGCAGGTATAAGTTAATTTGTTCAGTTAGAAGAACAGACGTGTTGCTGTATTTCTTATTTATCTTTGCCCCAGTTGTTATGAAACGTAGTAGAAACACAGCAAGAGCTAGCAGCCAAACCAAACACTCCCAGTACAACAGTGACGACGTAAAGGTTTCAGATGAATGCATCAACTAAAACATTAATGACAGTTAGGGAGGAATTGTTCCCGACATCTGTACTGTTTTCTAGTGTCCTGACAATTCAAGATCGGCAAGATGACGCAGTTTATGGGCATAGATTGTAACTACATCGGTTAGCAGTTAAAAATCAGTGAATGTAACTTATTTATCCTCGCATGACGGGGTAATTACAGTCGTTATAACGTGGGTGTTATGTTTCATACACCTTGTGTCAGCTTACAAGTTACCACGTATGTAACTTTATGGGTAATTGTTTTTACTCTATAAACGGTATATCCTATAGCATATGGCTGTACAGAAGTTATAAATTGACATAGATATTCATATTTAGTATAACGGTAGGTTTACCTGTACAGTGATAAAACATAGGAGACCGATAGAGCATAAAAAGGTTGAAGATACGATGACATCTATTGAACGTTGCGGACCTCTACGTTGTAGATATGAACGGAGGGAAAGCCAAAGCATAATGTTTTGTACCTGGAAATTTGATTGAATGAATGTAATTTATTTATCATCGCGTGGTGGGCAATGATAGTCGTTATATGGTTATAACATGGGTGTTCTGTCTCATGCACCTCGTGTGCACGCTTACGAGTTACCACGTATGTTATTTTGTAGGTAATTGTTTTTTGTCGAAAATCAAATTTTAAAACTGAAAACATTCTTTTGTAAATGTTTATTTGATTGTTAACACTAAATACGTTCAATTTTTATTACATAAACGCACTACGTGCACATTGCCACCTTTTTCAAGCGAAAATGGGGAAGTTCCGATTTCTTGGCTCGTCTGCTTGAAGTAACATGAGTAAAATACTTGGCGAAGAAGAATCGCTGGAATAAATAAATACGTAAAGTTCTGTATTTAAATATGAGATTAAATTAATAAATGTTATTTATCTTCACGGGGGGACAACACTCGCTTACGAGTTACCATGTATATGTGACTTGAGGGAAAATATTTTGTTTTTGGGGAGTGGGCCAGTTTATATATGGGGGCAACTCAGACAACCAATTAGTAACCACTGGGTTGAAGCTATTACTTTTAAGTGTCTTGCCCAATAACGCATACAAGGTGGGCCGTTAACTATACTGTAGAACGACTTCGTGCATATTGTGTCTTACCCGTTGAAACGTACGCTGTGCCGCGCATAACACGACAAAGAACATTGTCCCCAACAATATACGTTGAATGGTTATTCCAGCCATCACAATCACCATTGTTACGTCACTATTACCATCAATGAATTCAATTGTTTTTTCGATTGTTACGTCATATATTGACCAGATTTCGATTTTATCCTGTGTGTTTGAGGAAAGAGGGAATATGATAGGGTGGGGTAAGATGGGACAGTTTCTTTTCTTTTATCGTCCCATTTGGTGGTAAACGAAGAATATTTAGACAACCATATAACTGTATCCGTACGACTCAAAGGAGCGCTGTTAATTGTTTAAATATGGGTAATTATGTATTAACTGTATCAAAAATAGTGAAGTCGTAAATGTGACCTAATTAATTGATGTTTCATTCACCTGGTATTGAATGCATCTATATGTTAACGGCATCAGTGGGATCACGAATATAAACATTAGGCTTTCTATGTCGTAGCTCTCAGGTGCGATACCATGTGCCTGGAGATTAAATAAACTGTTTAGAATGTAATCGTTACTTGCCTATCTATTCTATTGTGGTAAGGCAACGGTAATCGTATAACACGAGTGTTCATATACTTCGTGCACGCTTACGAGTTACCACGGATATGTTACTTTGTGGGTGCATATTTTATTTATAGCTGACAGTTCAGACAACCCATTAGTGACCACTTGGTTGCAGCAATTTAATCTCAGTATAATGTTATATAGCAGGGTGGGGGGAGATGGGACACATTTTCACTCTATTTTTTTGTCCCGTTTAGTCGTAAACAAAAACACTCAAAGAGTTATTAAACCGTATCCTCACGACTTCCACAGACCGTTGTTAATTGTTTAAAACACGATCAGGATATTCGAATAATGTGTGCTAAATGTGTCCCATCTTCCCCCACAGTATTATACAAGCATATAAGAACACAAGGGTTAATGCACGCTCATACTTCGCTTCTCCTCGTTTTTATTACAAACACGCTCACCGAGGCAAAAGTTAAACCACCTTTTTCATGATTATGCTCCCGATATCCACGATAGAAGCGCACACCTTCTGCCATCTTCCATTCTCCCACAAACGAACGTTAATCTTATTTGAAGTTGAGCTCGACCCCGGTACCAGACGTGTGGCTGAAATGTTCTAGAATATTCCATCAATTGGTTTAATATAAGAATACTTAACTATGATGAATGTAACGTGTTTGTCTTAGCATGTCGGGGCAACGGTAGTTTTTACAACATGGGCGTTCTGTTTCATACACCTCGTGCCTGCTTACAAGTTACCATGTATGTAACTTATTTGTCCTCGCATGGTGGGGCAATGACAGTCATTATAACACAGCTGTTCTGTTTCATACACCTGGTGCCCGCTTACGAGTTACCACGTTTGTAACTTTTTTATCCTCGCATGGTGAGGCAATGACAGTCATTGTGACACGGCGTTCTGTTTCAAACACCTTGTGTCCGTCTATGAGTTTGTAATTTTGCGGGTGACTATTCTATGAGTTTGTAATTTTGCGGGTGACTTGTGTCCGTCCACGTTTGTAATTTTGCGGGTGACTATTTTTTTCGTATGTAGTTGACAATTTATACAACCTTTTACCTAACCTTGTAACTTGATAGATGGTGTCTGCTGCCAAGACTTGAAGACGAACTTCTTACTTCGTCTTTAGATTGATCCGTATCACTGGATAAGTCGTCTTCAGTATTTGGGGTTTCTTAGAAAAAATCGAATAAACCAAATGTTTAAAACCTATTTTTTAATATTAATTTTCAAAATGTGTGGTTTAAAGGAAAAAATATTGAGAACGTATGCAATCCCAACGATCATCTGTCGAAGAGGAGTTTTTGGTTGGACACGTATATATTAATCTTCACGCCGAATTTAAGAAATTTCCACTTTTCCCAAAAATTGTTTGGCAATTTTTTTAGAACGATGGTAACTACCCCGATCAAAGTTATAATACAGTGCCTCCTATTAATTAAAACTTATTATTATTATTTCAAACCACCTTTTGTGAAACTTTCATTGAACTTTGTTGCAACCTTCGAGGCCAAAATATTTCGTACTGACTTGTTTATATCGGGTGTTAAACTGAAATAAAATTGGTCAAATAACTGTTTTAATTTTAACTGTTAAAAACTGTTTTAAATTTTCACTTTTATAAAATCGTTTTAATTTCTATAGTTTTAAAATTGACTTAATTTAAACAATTTGGAAAATTCGGCAACCGTTTGTTGTCGCTCCCGTTGACAAAGTTTGTCGAAACGACTTGACAGTGAATGATTCCAAGGTAGACCAACATTACTCCTGGTAACACTAGCTCGCTTATGGAGACTGACTGGAAAGAGAATATTATTTGGAATTGTCAACCACAAAGTAACATACGTGGTAAATCGTAAGCGGGCGCAAAGTGTATCAATTAAGCAGAACACTGTGTTATAACAACTGTGGTTTTCCGGCCACGCACGGATATATAAGTTACATTTATTCAATCATTCATTAATCATAAAAGTTATCATAAAACTCAAAAGAATTGATTGTTGTAAAAGTTTTTACGAAACTAATGCAATAAAATATAGTTGCGTGGTTTATGAGTAACTTTTTATGTGTAGTTAACAATTTTTAAAACTAGCTATATATAGTGACTACTATGCAAGATCAATTATCGCCAAGTCTCCTCCCCATGCACGCCCGAAGTGGTAACTACTTAAAAAAATGAACTAGTCGTATCCTCTAATTAAGGAGCAAGTGATATATATATCCTCATATAGGAATACGACGCGAAACGTATAATTAAAACACTGACATTATAAAAATGTGGCATTAATGAATTATAGTATCTTACCGAAGGTTGATCGTCAGTAGCAGTGGTGTAACATGTTAAGATAAGTATCTGAAGAACATACAACAAAAGAAATACAAGGAATATTGTTTTGTTTGTTTGTTGGATCCACCAGCGCATGTAAAATGGGAGGAAAAAGACTCGCAGGAGAGCTAGTTTTAAAACTGTTACCATGCCGTGCTGAGGCTTGTTCTTACTGAATGTAGAACCTGCAAGAATCGGATATAGAACAATGGCCTAATTACCGCATTTATTACAATTACCTCTTACTAAATCCAAATCAATCAAGTCAGTTTTGAGACTGCTTTCATATTTTTGTGCTCCGTTTATTACTTTAATCTTTTGCTCTCTTATTTCGACAGCCTTTTCCCAAATTTGAAGATCGCAACCGCCGATCTAACAAATAATAAATAGTTTATATTTATCTCGTCGAGTACGATACCAAACATCCAACTATATAAAGCCAAAAAAAAAAAATTAAATGCAAACCGACAAAGGTTACAGTAAAAATTAGGAGAAATAGTATTTTTATTATATAGGTAATATAGCTAAAATGCAAATACAGGTAATGAAGCTATGTTCCAATCTCAATATTTTATTTTACCTTGCGTTGATACCAATGAACCCACGAATCCATTACAAAAAACGGTGGTACATTTAACAAATTACACAACATATGAGAATATATTTTTTAAATTTTTATAAAGTATTTGGATAACGTCACAATATTCCTTTATGACGTTTATTAAGTATATAAAAATTATTAAAGGAAAGTCCGGCTATTAATAAATACCAGCACCAGATCGGCAGAGACCGCCAAGTGAGCACCAGACGAATGAAACCTAACGCATTGTGCTTTGTCTCAGTTTAATTCCATGTTTTGCCCCATTTTTTCGTGTGTGTCGCAATTAGGTCCATGTTTTGTTCAAGTTTTGTGCATGCTTGTCAATTTTTTTGCATGTTTTTTTCCAAGTTTTCGACGAAAATATTCCCATGTTTTGTCCATGTTTTATTCAATTTTTACCTAATTTTTCTTTGAATTTATTTTTTATAGATATTTTTAAGGTATTTTTTAAATATTTTTTGGATATTTTTAGGATATTTTTGAAATATTTTTTCAGATATTTTTAAGATATTTTTATGATATTTTTATGATATTTTTATGATATTTTTAAGATATTCATATAATATTTAAGTTATTTTTAAGATATTTTTAATATATTTTTTTAGATATTTTTATGATATTTTTAGAATATTTTAAAGGTATTTTTAGATTATTTTTAGGATATAAGAAACTTTTCAGATATTTTTCAGATATTTTTCAGATATTTTTATGATATTTTTTAAATATTTTTTTAGATATTTTTATGATATTTTTTTAGATATTTTTATGATATTTTTAGAATATTTTTAGAATATTTTTAGAATATAAAAACTTTTCGGACATTTTTCGGATATTTTTAAAGATATTTTTAAGATATTTTGAAAATATTTTTAAGATATTTTTACGATATTTTAAAGATATTTTAAAAATATTGTTTTTTAGGATATTTTAAAAGATATTTGTAGATATAAGATATTTTTAGGATATTTTTAAGAATTAAGATACTTTTTAAATTTTTTAAAATATTTTTCAGATATTTTTTAGATATTTTTTAGATATTTTTCAGATATTTTTCAGATATTTTTCAGATATTTTTCAGATATTTTTCAGATATTTTTCAGATATTTTTCAGATATTTTTCAGATATTTTTAAAAAATAGAATACTTTTCAGATTTTTTCAGTTTTTTACCAGATATTTTTCAGATAATTTTGGGATATTTTTAGATATTTTTCAGATATTTTTCCAGATATTCTTAAGATATTTTTAAGATATTTTTAAGACATATTTTAGATATTTTAAGATATTTTAAAGATATTTTTCAGATCTTTTTAAAATATTTTAAAAACATTTTTAGAATATTTTTAAAATATTTTTAGGATATTTTTCAAATATGTTTAGGATATTTTTAAGAATTAAGATACTTTTCAGATTTTTTTAGATATTTTTCAGATATTTTTGTACATTTTTAGGATATTTTTTGGATGTTTTTAAAAAATTTTTAAAATATTTTTTGATATTTTAAGATTATTTTCAGATATTTTTCAAATATTCTTAAGATATTTTAAAGATATTATTTGGATATTTTAGGACATTTTAAAGATAGTTTTAAGATAAATATTCTAAAAATATTTTTAGAATATTTTTCAGATTTTTTTAGGATATGTTTAAGAAAAATATTACTTTTTAGATTTTTTAAAAATATTATTCAGATATTTTTAAGAAAAAACTAAAACTTTTCAAATTTTTTTCAAATAATTTTTCGGGTATTTTTCAGACTTTTTTGTAATGTTTTCAGATATTTTTTTAAATATTCTTAAGATATTTTAAAAATATAAGATGTTTTTTGAATATTTTTCAGATATTTTGTAATATTTTCAGAGATTTTTTAGATATTTTTCAGATATTTGTAAGATATTTTTAGGATAATTTTAAGAAAAATGATACTTTTTAGTATTTTATCGAATATTTTTTTGTTTTTTTTCAGATTTTTTTGGGATGATTTCAGATATTTTTCAGATATTCTTAAGACATTTTTAAGATATAAGATATTTTTCAGATATCTGAAGAATATTCCCTAAAATATTTTAAAAATATTTTTAAAATATCTTAAAAACATCTAAAAATACCGTAAAAATATCAAAAAAATATCTGAAATATATCTAAAAAAATCTAAAAATTATCTTATTTCTTAAAAATATTTTTAAAATATCCGAAAAATGACTTATATTCAACATATGTTCTAAAAAATAGATATTGTTTTGATAATTTTTTGATAATGTTTTGCTATTTTTTTGATATTTTTTTGATATTTTTAGAATATTTTTCAGGTATTTTTAGGATATTTAAGAAAAAACATACTGTTCAGATTTTTTGAGATATTTTTAGGTTTTTTTTTTAAATTTTTCAGTATTTTTTGAATATTTTTTAAAAAATGATATTTTTTAGATATTTTTAAGATATTTTTAAGATATTTTAAAGATATTTTTAAGATATTTTTAAGATATTTTTAAGATATTTTTAAGATATTTTTAAGATATTTTTAAGATATTTTTAAGATATTTTTAAGATATTTTTAAGATATTTTTAAGATATTTTTAAGATATTTTTAAGATATTTTTAAGATATTTTTAAGATATTTTTTTGATATTTTTTTGATATTGTTTTGATAATTTTTTGATAATTTTTTGCTATTTTTTTGATATTTTTTTGATATTTTTAGAATATTTTTCAGGTATTTTTAGGATATTTAAGAAAAAACATACTGTTCAGATTTTTTGAGATATTTTTAGGTTTTTTTTTTGATATTTTTCAGTATTTTTTGAATATTTTTTAAAAAATGATATTTTTTAGATATTTTGTAGATATTTTGTAGATATTTTTTAGATATTTTTCAAATATTTTTAGGATATTTTTAATATATTTTTTGGATATTTTCAGATATATTTAAGATTTAAAATATTTTTTGATGTTTTTAGAATTTGTTTTTAGATGTTTTTAGAATATTTTTTTAGATATTTTTATGCTATTTTTAGGATAACATTAGACTTTTTAATTTTAAAGATTTTTTAAGACTTTTTAGAAATAGAAATAAGATACTTTGTGATTTTTCAGATAGTTTTCAGATATTTTTCAGATATTTTTAAGATATTTTTAAGATATTTTTGAGATATTTTTGAGAAATTTTTGAGATATTTTTGAGATATTTTTTTAAATATAAAATGTTTTTGGAGCATTTTTCAGTTTTTTTTTGGAATATTTTCAGATGTTTTTCGATATTTTTTAGATATTCTTAAGATATTTTTAAGATATAATTAAATTTTCAGATATTTTTAGGATATTTTAAAGATATTTTTAGATATTTTTAGGATATTTCTCAATTTAAAGAAAATATTTTTCGGTTATTTTTCAATTTTTTTTGGAAAGTTTTTAAATATTTTTTTTAAATATTCTTAAGGTATTTTTAAAATATAAGATGTTTTTTGAATATTTTTCAGATATTTTGTAATATTATCAGAAATTTTTTAGATATGTTTCAGATATTTGTAAGATATTTTTAGTATAATTTTAAGAAAAATGATACTTTTTAGTATTTTATCAAATACTTTTTTGTTTTTTTTCAGATATTTTTAAAATATTTTTAAAATATTTTTAGAATATTTTTTAGATAATTTTAGAATACTTTTCAGATATTTTTTTGGTACTTTTCAGATATATTTTTGTTTTTTTTAGTGGTATTTTTAGAATATTTTTAGATGTATTTAAGAAATTTTTGAAACAATTTTCTGATATTTTAAGAATATTTTTCAGATATTTTTTAGAAAAATGATACTTTTTAGATATTTTTCAAATATTTTTCAGATGGTTTTAGCATATTTTTTAGAAAAATGATACTTTTTAGATTTTTTTCAAATATTTTTTAGATGTTTTTCAAACATTTATGGGGAGTTTTTGGATATTTTTTTAAAAATATTCTGAAGATTGTTTTAAGATATAAGATGTTTTTTGAATATTTTTCGGATATTATTAGAATATTTTTCAGATATTTTTAGAATATTTTTTTGAAAAATGATTCTTTTCAGATAGTTTTCAAATATTCTTCAGATATTTTTAGAATATTTTTTGGAAAAATGATTCTTTTCAGATTTTTTAAAAATTTTTTTCAGATATTTTTTAAAAATTTTTGGGAAGTTTTCAAATATTTTTTTGATATTCTGAAGATATTGTTAAGATATAAGCTGTTTTTTGAATATTTTTCAGATATTTTTGGAATATTTTCAAATATTTTTAGAATATTTTTGGAAAGTTTTCAAGTATTTTTTTGGTATTCTGAAGATATTGTTAAGATATAAGCTGTTTTTTGAATATTTTTCAGATATTTTTGGAATATTTTCAAATATTTTTAGAATATTTTTTAGAAAAAAGATACTTTTCAGATTTTTAAAAAATTTTTTTCAGATATATTTTAAATATTTTTGGGAAGTTTTCAAATATTTTTTTGGTTTTTTGAAGATATTGTTAAGATATAAGCTGTTTTTTGAATATTTTTCAGATATTTTTTGAATATTTTCAAATATTTTTAGAATATTTTTGGAAAGTTTTCAAGTATTTTTTTGGTATTCTGAAGATATTATAAGCTGTTTTTTGAATATTTTTCAGATATTTTTGGAATATTTTCAGATATTTTTAGAATATTTTTTAGATAAAAGATACTTTTCAGATTTTTTAAAAATTTTTTTCAGATATATTTTAAATATTTTTGGGAAGTTTTCAAATATTTTTTTTGTTTTTTTGAAGATATTGTTAAGATATAAGCTGTTTTTTGAATATTTTTCAGATATTTTTGGAATAACTTCAGATATTTTTAGAATATTTTTTGGAAAAATGATACTTTTTAGATTTTTTAAAATTTTTTTTCAGATATTTTTTAAATATTTTTGGGAAGTTTTCAAGTATTTTTTTGGTATTCTGAAGATAATGTTAAGATATAAGCTTTTTTTGAATGTTTTTAAGATATTTTTTAGAAAAATGATATTTTTTAGACTTTTTAAAATTATTTTTAGATATTTTTTAAAATATTTTTGGAAAGTTTTCAAATATTTTTTTGGTATTTTGAAGATCTTGCTAAAATATAAGATGTTTTTTGAATATTTTTCAGATATTTTCAGATATTTTTCAGATATTTTTAAGATATTTTAAAGATATTTTAAAGATATTTTAAAGATATTTTAAAGATATTTTTAAGATATTTTTTAAATATTTTTTTAATAATTTTTGAATATTTGTCAGATATTTTTTTGATACTTTTAAATAAGTGATTTTTTCAAATATTTTTTAGATATTTTTCAGATATTTTTCAGATGTTTTCAGAAATTTTGGGGATATTTTCTGATATTTTTCGAATATTCTTAAAATATTTTTTAGATATAAGATATTTTTCAGACATTTTAGAATATTTTTAAGACATTTTTTTGATATTTTTTTGATATTTTTTTGATAATTTTTTGTTATTTTTTTGATATTTTTTTGATATTTTTTTGATATTTTTTTGATATTTTTTTAATATTTTTTTGATATTTTTAGAATATTTTTCAGGTATTTTTAGGATATTTAAGACAAAACATACTGTTCAGATTTTTTTAGATATTTTTAGGACTTTTTTTTGATATTTTTCAGTATTTTTGAATATTTTTTAAATATTTTTCAAATATTTTTATGATATTTTTAATATATTTTTTGGATAATTTCAGATATTTTTAAGATATGTTTAAGATATGTTTAAGATATGTTTAAGATATGTTTAAGATATTTTTAAGATATTTTTAAGATAATTATAAGATAATTTTAAGATATTTTTAAGATATTTTTAAGATATTTTTAAGATATTTTTAAGATATTTTTAAGATATTTTTAAGATATTTTTAAGATATTTTTAAGATATTTTTAAGATATTTTTAAGTCTTAAGATATTTTAAAGATATTTTAAAGATATTTTTAAGATATTTTTAAGATATTTTTAAGATATTTTTAAGATATTTTTAAGATATTTTTAAGATATTTTTAAGATATTTTTAAGATATTTTTAAGATATTTTAAAGATATTTTTAAGATATTTTTAAGATATTTTTAAGATATTTTTAAGATATTTTTAAGATATTTTTAAGATATTTTTAAGATATTTTTTTGATATTTTTAAGATATTTTTAAGATATTTTTTTGATATTGTTTTGATAATTTTTTGATATTGTTTTGCTATTTTTTTGATATTTTTTTGATATTTTTTTGATATTTTTAGAATATTTTTCAGGTATTTTTAGGATATTTAAGAAAAAACATACTGTTCAGATTTTTTGAGATATTTTTAGGTTTTTTTTTGATATTTTTCAGTATTTTTTGAATATTTTTTAAAAAATGATATTTTTTAGATATTTTTAAGATATTTTTAAGATATTTTTAAGATATTTTTAAGATATTTTTAAGATATTTTTAAGATATTTTTAAGATATTTTTAAGATATTTTTAAGATATTTTTAAGATATTTTTAAGATATTTTTAAGATATTTTTTTGATATTGTTTTGATAATTTTTTGATAATTTTTTGCTATTTTTTTGATATTTTTTTGATATTTTTAGAATATTTTTCAGGTATTTTTAGGATATTTAAGAAAAAACATACTGTTCAGATTTTTTGAGATATTTTTAGGTTTTTTTTTTTGATATTTTTCAGTATTTTTTGAATATTTTTTAAAAAATGATATTTTTTAGATATTTTGTAGATGTTTTGTAGATATTTTTTAGATATTTTTCAAATATTTTTAGGATATTTTTAATATATTTTTTGGATATTTTCAGATATATTTAAGATTTAAAATATTTTTTGATGTTTTTAGAATTTGTTTTTAGATGTTTTTAGAATATTTTTTTAGATATTTTTATGCTATTTTTAGGATAACATTAGACTTTTTAATTTTAAAGATTTTTTAAGACTTTTTAGAAATAGAAATAAGATACTTTTTGATTTTTCAGATAGTTTTCAGATATTTTTCAGATATTTTTAAGATACTTTTAAGATATTTTTGAGATATTTTTGAGAAATTTTTGAGATATTTTTGAGATATTTTTTTGATAGTTTTAAGATGTTTTTTAAGATATTTTCAGATTTTTTTAGATATTTTCAAGATATTTTCAAGATAGTTTCAAGATATTAATTTTCTGATGCTAAGTTTGAAACTTCTTCTCATGGTTCCACAGATAATACAAGATGTTCATTCTTAAAATTCCCACCATTTAAAGCTTATAAATGTTTCGGCATCTCCTATATAACATCCCCATAGAGAATGACCTCCCATCCCGATTGCTGTCCAACCGGAAGTCACTGCATAAACAACCCAATTATTCCCATTACTCACTTTTCTAAATCACTGCATAAACAACCCAACTATTCCCATTACTCACAATTTAAAATTACAAAATTGTTTTTTTTTAAGTGTTTGTGTTCCTACATTTTTGCTTATTTATACAAACTTGCTACCTTGCTGTTAATGCATCCTACATATTACACTGTACATCGTAACCCTTCTTCACTTACCCGGACTAATAATCTATGGATTTGCAGCATTTGAATTTCACCCAACCTAATATAATGCAATGCAATTCCAAATATTTTTATTAAATCTGCAATGAACAAAAATAAAATAGCAATATTACAAACAGCGATTTCATAAAAAAAAATTATCGTTGTGTTTGATCTTCTACCTCGAACGTTTCGTTCAGGATTCTGTAACAGAGAATTTGCATTAACGTTGGATACAAAATGTTTAAATCGTCGGCTTTAGTTTGAAAGCCACTGCACCACGACAAGGTACCGACGAGTTAGCAGTGGAAATGTGTTTTTGTTTGAGTTTGATTTTGTGTAGTTGTGTGTTTATGCAACGTTGCTGGGTTAACCACTACTGACATTCTGCCTGCAACAATTCTAATATAAATACATAGAGAAATGAGAGAACCTGTAAAAAAGAAAGAGATATTCTACACCCTAATGTTCGAGGGAATAAAACCAATGCCACCTGTAAGAAAATGTGTTGTTTGGAGCTATGCCTATTTAAAAGAATAACCCTAAACCCAGCATTGTTGCGCAAAGTTCACATTTTATGGAGAGCCTCTTCGTGGTAAGTCAACAAAAATACGGAGCGTAAAGGGACGCGCGCGATTGACAAAAATGATACAACATACGAAGTGCAGCTTATCTTACCAACAAAATGTTGGCCCACGCTCGAGAACTCTCCCCTAAAGCCCTAACGTGCTAGTAATAAATTCACGGTACCGTTCACCAGTACTACAATTTGTACCGTACTGATGTTGAAGCTTGTGTTCCATCCACTCCTCTTCTTCCTCTCCATCCGCAGGACCCGGATACATCAATTCCATCTTTCCTTCTTTCTTCGTCTGTTTGAAAACAAGTGTTAATAATTTGTTAGCACGCCCATAACAAACCCGTTATTGCCATAATAGGCCAAAACAACTGGATAACCAGTCTATTAACCTGTTGCAGATAAATATAAATTACCCCCATAGACAAGAGATATCGAAACGTAAATCTTACCTTGATAAAGATTCCTGAAAATCCGCGTTATTGAGCATATTCCCTGGCGCAAGTAGAGCTTCGGGTGTATCCAACCTGTAGCTGAAACTAAACCATTTGTTTCCCCTAAACCCCATTAAGTATTTAAATATAAAAACAATACATAACAAATGAAACCGTGCCCGGTTCAACAACAAAAAATATAAATAAATGCCAATACCGGCCGACAATATGGGCAAACACCCCAAACAATATGAATATCAACAACCGCCAAAACCGGCAACCCAAGCACAACAGAATGTGCAAATCAAACCTTGAACAAAACATGAGCGTCCAAAAGCTCAAGAACCAAACTAGAAACACAACCATGCGACATCAACACAACATCATACCAACATGAACAACCAACAAGTGAGATGCAAACTTGCAACTGTGGGCTAACACCAACTTTCGGGCGAGGAGCTCAGGATAAAAAAGAAACTAATCATTTTTGAGGGGGGATTTCGAACCAAAGTTTCCTGATTTATATTTCTTTCTTTCTCTTGGTATGAAATTCTTAATCTTTGTTGAAAACGTTAGCTCTTCGATTTAATTATTACAAGCGCCAGTGCTTCTCATTGAAAAATGTCAGTGTTTCCGAAACGTAAATCTTTACAAAACTTTTTAAGCTGCATGCGAAAATATCCGATCTCAACCGAACGTTTCCGAAGTTACAATAACATATTGGAATAATAGTTTATGTGTTTATCTCTACAATATATTATGTATTGTTGCGCAGAGATGGGGAAGTTAACAGAAAATCAACAGCCGTTATTACAAGGATAATAATGAAAAAGTTATAAAACGTAAATTTTAAAACCAGGACGATTCAAACTTTGAATTTTATTTGAGCGCTCTCTATCTTATTATGCGCGTTCTATTGTAGCACAGGCATTGCGCATTTGAGATTTAACCTATATACCATTTTAGAAAAGGATGAAACATGGGCAGCAGGAAAAATGACCGTGATAGAATATCCAGTACGAAACGTTAGAGACAGAAATATAGACAGCAGCCAATAAAAGTGCGACCGTATAGAGCAATGTAATGTATTTGTGAAACGACTGAAAAGTAAACGACAACTTTATTGGACAGTTGTTAGGTTTTCACCGACAGATAATGCCGCTGCCCTTGCAAAAGGCTTCAAACTGGTTTTAGTGCGAAATAAATCATTTGATCTTTGGCAACGTAGCAATCGGTGAAATGTCCTTCTGAATTCGGGGCTACACATTGCATAGCATGCTGGGTTTATGGTGGAGTTGAGATAACAGAGCCAGTAACTCAACTTCCACAAGATATCGTTCACGCAACCATCTTCCCCGCATACAGTGGAAATAACAACCAGAATATTATAAGGTGCCCATGTTATAATAAACACCACCATAATACATAAAAGCATTCTTGCTGCTTTGTTCTCTCGAGCTGACATGTTGCGAACGTTCTGTCGAGTTGCATTTAACAAACTTGCGGTAGTTTCCGATAACCGGAAACTTGATTTGCTTTTTTCGATCGTGATCTCGTCTTTGTGGGGCTCTTGCCCTATCGTGATCTCGTCTTTGTGGGGCTCTTGCCCTAAGTGATCAAAAGACGACGTCTCCACTTTAATCACAGCTAACGGCGGTTGAATTTTCGAACCATTCTCTTTGTTCTGTAATTCAAATTTACTTTTTTAAAAGGTTTCTATTTTAAGCCATAAATTATAAACTTTGATAAAAAAACGAAAGTCATATTATTTAAATTTTAAAGCAACGAAAAGTCAAGAATAAACAGCACATCCACATTCGTTCAAACACCCTCTCCAATCTTGTATGTAAACCAAAGTAAAGCAATAAAAACGGAATATTTTTAAAGGTAAATAAATGTACACTAACGTGTTCGTCTTCTTCTAATGTATTGTTTTGATTTCTTCTCATTTTCCAAACCTTTACCCCTTGTGTATTTCTCTCTTTAATTCGATCAGACATGGCGCTACTCCGAGTACCTTGGGGGAATATTTAATTATATTATATCA
This sequence comes from Ciona robusta, assembly GCF_009617815.1. Lineage (NCBI taxonomy): Eukaryota > Metazoa > Chordata > Ascidiacea > Phlebobranchia > Cionidae > Ciona > Ciona robusta. The sequence continues at coordinate 7,445,869 of NC_143244.1, read as the reverse complement.
CCCGTACAGTGAATTATTTACAAGGAATGTATTAAAACGTCGTTATCAGTTATAATATATAGTAGTTAGGAGTAAGATGGAGCATGTTTTCATTCACTTTTATTATCCCATTTGGTGGTAAACAAATTTCACCAACTTTATGAACAGTGCTCTGGATCATACACCGTGTGCATGTTTTTTCCAAGACAACAAATTTGTGTTTTGTTTAGAATGACTGTTAATTTGGACAGTCAATTAGTGACCGCTGAGTTAAACGTCTTGAAAAAGACAATAAGTCGAACTTTGGTACCATCGGTCTTCGAGCCAAGTATAAGTTATAGTCGGCTTGGTTAAAACGGATTATTTTTCATACTCGAAAAAGGATACTCACAGAATCAAATAACTGTATCCTCAAGACTATAAAATAGCGTTGTTCATTAAAACGCGATCAGGAAATATGGGAAATTATTTGCTAATGCTGTCCACCTTACCCCAAAGTATTACCTAAATGTCACAACTCACCGTTCAAAGTTTTTTTCACAGAATATTGACCAATGTTTTTCTCATTAGTTGACTTTCGTATTCGAAATGTGTTTGCATACTTTCGGTGCTCAACATTCACTCGGTTGATATACCAGCTTAATATACTCATAACAAGCACTGGCACATAGAAGGCAGCCATTGCCGTCCCTATTGCTACAGCGGGGCTTGCTAAGATGAAGCGAATGTAACATTTCTTGTTCTGTACATTGCGACCACCTGTAAGAAAATTCGTTGATTTAGTTAAAAAGCAGATTGAAATAAAACGTTTTATTTTTGGGTGTTTTATAAATACAAAATGAAACTATGTATCGGAGTATTTAACTAAAAAATATGAACAGAAAGTATCATGTTCCAACAGAGAGGTGCACGAATATTTTAGTCTGTTGGCTTAATTATAAAACCTGCACGTCTTTTTGGTACAGGGTGTTACTTTATAAAGCCATTGAAATAGTTTACTATGGCACGTCTTTTTGGTACAGGGTGTTACTTATGTACGTACAACCAGCATACGACGGAGCAAGGTTATGTGCAATAAGTTTAACAATGTTATTATGCATTACAGTTGTATTTAACAAAGTGTGGATTTGAACATTCGGCTTAAAATACTTTGGATATACAGTAGGGTAGGGGAAGATGAGACACCTTTTCCTGCTATTTTTTACTCCATTTAATTGGTAGTAAACAAAAAACATTCAAAGAATTACAAAACCCTATCCTTACGACTTCCTTAGACCTTTGTTAATTGTTTAAAACGTGATCAGGATACTTGGATATTTTGTGCTAAATGTCTCCCGTATTTCCCATGGTACTCTACCCCTTTTATAAGTTAACTTTAAAATTTTGGCTTCGAATTTACGGCTTGTATAGCTTTGAATGTGCGAGTTTGATACATTAAACGGACTCTAACCGCGTTCCTACCTTCGACTAAAGGCCACAATAGTATCGATGGAACCCAAAGTATGAAGCTAACTGTCCACGCCCCTACTATCATAAGGCAAGCTCTCCTCTTGGTCCGTTTCACGCGGTAAGTCATTGGTTTGGTGAGAGCGAGGTAACGGTCAACACTTATGATCAACAAGTTCATAACAGATGCATTGCACGCCACATAGTCAATACATAGCCAGATGTCGCATACCAGGGGCCCAAGATTCCACTCGCCCTGTGAGACAAGGAGAAAGCGTTATATAGGAATGTGAACCAAAAATTTGAATCAGAATTTGATCTTTTTCCTACCAAATATCCCACACATGCGTTTAAACCGAAATCTGTTACTCTTTGACAATTAATCGTATACTTATAGTGCTATAGGATTGTCATTTAGCTGTAACGTTTAATAGAAAGGTTAATCCAGTGTTTTACCGCATTTTCTATATTGAGACAACGGGTATATATATTTGTTTTAACGGAAATTCAGATAGATTAGATTTGGAGTTTAGGTTTTCGTATCTACAAAGTTACCTACGTGGTAACACTTGCACGGGTTTATGAAACAGAACACTCATGTTTTAACTGTCGTTGCCTCTCCATGCGTGGGTAAATAAGGTACTTACATTCGATCAAAGGTATTCGGTAACGATGGAAAAACTAGTATTTCGTAATAAAGAATACTTAGCGTAATCGTGGAAGTATTCAACAAATAATGATAAATCTGTGCGGCTGAAATAAGAACATTTTTTTGATGTTGGTATCTATCGCTCTTACAGAGAGCGATTCGTCCTACTAAAAAACAAGCAATGCCTTAGAAATAATCCGACACCCTTCAATTAAAACTTGTCGCTTGAATGGACAATTTTCATTCGCAGGGAAAATAACATCGATTCTCAACTGGACGAAATGCGTTAGACCAATGTGTCGTATTGACGTGTTATGTCAGAAGCTTTAATAGTTCAAATCAATACGCTAACGAATTGCTACTGAACGCATAGCCATGTAAAGGTCAAGACGCATGTTACATGGTACAGTAGGTTGGGGTAAGATGGTTTATATGTCACTCTCTTTTTTTGTCCCATTTAGTACAAAGAACGTAAAAGAATTATATAACGGTATCGTTATGACCCTAAAAAGCGTTGTTAATTGTTATAACACGATTATGATATATGAGATGTTCTGTGCTAAAGCGTTATCCATCTTACCCCACAGTACTATTTACCAAAACATTTTGATGCCTTTAAGGGAATTGTGTGTTACTAAAACTACAGTGTTGTGCATATATACCAAAAACACATTTAAAGTCATGTGGTTAATATGAATAATGCAGGTGCTCCATAAAAAGTTAATAACATACTTTTAACCTAAAAATAACTTTTTACAGGTGACTATTTTGGCGTTTAAGGTGATTTTTTACACATTAGCGTTTCCATTCGGTGAACGACGAGGTAAAAAAGATTTAAAAGTTAAAAACAACGATTTAAAAAAATACTTTCAAATTAAAAAAAATGTTATTCACAAGTGAATATTTTTCAAGGTAATTTTGTTGCACATTAGCGCTTTCATTCGGCGCGAAGATACCAACATCGATTGTTAAGCATGCACTAAGCCGACCCTTGGTAATCAATATTGTTTAACTACGTTTGTCTCCATGAACAATCGCAATGAAAGCCGAAAGTAAATCCCCATGCAATATTTCATACCTGTACGATGTAAATGGTGAAAAGGTTCATTGAAACCAATCCGATTACCATATCCGCGTAAGCAAGGCTTAGTATGAAATAGTTGGTAATGGTCTGCAATCTTTTGTTCATATAGAAAGCGATGATCACAAGAATATTCCCAGCTGTCGTAACGAGACTTATGCTTGTCGTTATCAAACACACGAACAACGCAAGTTTGGGCTCCATGGCGGTCAGATTTTCGTGGCTTGAATTTAAATTCAACAGCAATGAGTTGTTATCGTTAATTTCGCTCATACCACTTGTGGAAAACTCGTCCATAATTGAAGTTTCTTGATAACTTTCAGCTCCTTGCATATTTTAAATCAACAACAATCAAATACAGTGCAACTAGACCATTTGTATTTCACTACAAACAAACCCAGTCTGTTATTTTAGTCTCATTAAAACCACAAATACTAAGCAAACAATACTTATGACTTTAAAACTACAAAAACGAATGTTATATTGTAATTTCTATGAGCTAACGTTAAGAAAACAAACTGTTAGTGCGCCTGTCAACGTGTATCTAATTTCATAGACCTTAAAACCAACCGTTTTATTATAGATTTAAATTTTATGAATATTGTCAGAACGCCCGCGGCACAAACCGAAGCCTTTTTAGCCTAACACAAAATATACGCTCAAGTTCGATCTGTCGTTGCCTTTCGTGTTTCACTTAATAGGCTATAAGCTCATAAACCTAAATCGAAGTTATCGACAAAGTGACGAATAGGTTTATTAAAACATGTTCTTTTCATTATTTCCAGTCACTGCAGAATTTTAAACTGGACTTTGGTTTTAAAACTAAATTAATCTAAACATGTATTAGTATAAAGGTGGGGTAAGGTGGTTCATGTTTTTATTTTCTTTTATCATCTATTTGGTAGAAAATAAATAATATTTACAGAATTATAAATCGTATCGTCGTCACTCTTAAAATAAAGTTGTTAATTGTTAAGACATGATTGGGAAATATGGGATAATATGTCCTTATGGTATCCATCTTGCCCCGTAATACTATATCTGTTTCTAAAACTTTTTTTTAAATCTTTCTAATTTCAACTAAACAGCTACGACCTTAATACTTTAATGGCAATCACAAAAATCCATCTTTTGCTTTGACACATAATCTGATGAAACATTCAGCATAGGATAGTTTAGCGCAATTGATATTGATTTTACCAAGAACAGCAACTGTTACACCGATGGCTATACCTAACTAAAAATCGATTAAAAACTTTTCCATGTAGCTCTAAACTTGCTAGCACGGAGCCGACTAGATGTAAAAAACAAGCGGTGTCCTTGTAACCGGCACATAGTAGGTTAGGGAAGACGGGACACCTTTAGCACATTATATCCAATTATCCTGATCCTGTTTTAAACAATTAACAACGGTCTATGGGAGTTGTGAGAATATATTTCTATAATTTTTGACTTTTGTTTACTACCAAGTGGGACGAGAAAATAAAATGTAAAGGTGTTTCATCTTCCCCCACCCTACTATATTCAATCTAACTGTGGCCTCGACTGTTAATACAATTAAGATTTCAAACACACTCGCAGGGAATCGCATAACTGCAGTTTAGCAGCACCTTTATATACAACAGCCATTCAAAACGTATAGGAAATCGGATTATACAAATACGCTTAACCTACTTAGAAGATGAGAGCCTTTTTATGGATTCTTATTCACCACAATGAGTGTAAATACAAACGCAAACCAATACACAGTAATCGGATTCAATATTAATAAGCGTCCTGCATATTTCGATGAAGCATACAGCGTCAAAAATACAGTTTTCAATCAGAATATGAAAAAAACCTGTTTTATGTGGCTACAAAATACTATCATAGCTACTTGAGCTATCAGTTTCATAATCCCTAAATTGATCCAAGTATTTTAATCTTCTACAATTTCCTTCGTTCCGTATATTCTCATACTCCGACCTAATGACTCGAAAGTACTGCAGGATTCCCGCGCACTTTGTAGAGCTAGGACCGTTCGCTTCTAACGCTGAAACGAACAGCGAATCTAAACTATCTGTGTCGGAGCTTAAGCCGTTTGAATTAGCCCCGTCAGTCGAACAGTAGTAGCAACCGCAGCCACAATACGTCACCAGCATTGAGCCTTTTTTCCGCCTTGCATCACCAACGAATTGAAGGCTCGCACCCGAGCTATTAGACTTGGAAGATGTCCTTAACAAATCACTTTCGATCGATCGGCTGATTGGTCTGAATCCAAACTCGGGATCCTTAATTTGTAAATGTGGATCGGATTGCCAACACGGAGACATATTGCTCCCCTGGCGTTTCGATTTACGACCTTCCAATGCAGAGAGAGTAAATGAACCTGACCCTTGGCTGCAAAAACTCCGATATTTTTCTTCTGTGTTACCATTTGGTAGCGACACTGTAGAGCCACGGTGCTCCTCGCCTTTATCTTCCTTCTTCCCTTTTTCTGCCAAAAACGTTAATAAGGTATTGATACAAACCACCCACCCACATATTGTAGCCAAAATTATTCACCTTTGTAAACATTATTGATTTTCACGGATACCGATTTTAATATTGCTAACGGTTTTGATTTATTAAGGTGACATAGTGACAGCGGTTTAACGATCTCATGCAGTTTATGTGACAGGGACGTAAAGCGCTGGATAGAGTCAAGGTTTTTACATTTTTTAAATTTTAAAATTAAGTTTTAATTTTTATAGCCAGATTAAGTGCTACGAAATACGTAACAGATGAAAATGCCCAATCATTTACTATAAGAGGTATATAACAAGGTGGGGGAAGATGGGACACCTTTAGCACCTAATATCAAAAATACCCTGATCGTGTTTTAAACAATTAACATTGGTCTATGGGAGTCGTGAGAACACGGTTTTACAATTCTTTAAATGTTTTTTGTTTAATACAAAATGGAACGAGAAAAATATAGGAAGGTATCCCATTTCCCCCCACCCCACTATGTATAATTCGTCTGAAATTACAACAACCATTCTGCTTTTTAAACGGAAAACAAATCGATTTTTATAATAATAAAACATGTGTTTGTGTATGCATTATTTAAAGGTGTCGGAATAATAAATTTATGACTTTTCTAATATATAGTACTTGCGTCACAGATAATACATATACACGCTTGTTTTTATTGTAGTACTTTGGGGAAAGATGAATACCGTTAGCACATATAGTATCCCATATTATCCTAATGTGTTTTAAACAATTACCAACGCTCTTTTCAGAGTCATAAAGATACAGTTAACTAATTCTGTAAATATTCTTTGTTTGCAACCAAAAGGGACGATAAAAGAGACTGAAACATGGACCATCTTACCCCAACCTACTATATGGTTAATAAAAACCTGTTAGAGCGTTTGTTTTCCTTTTTTCTTGTCCATAGATGCGGTTGATTTCGTTTGACAAGCGCATGAGTTTTCTTTCCAAATGATTGATCAGATAGTCTTTCTAATTAAAAACAAAATATTGCATTAAACGGATCGAATAATCAATACGAATAATAGGCGACTATAGACGCAGTAATATGATAAATAAATGGGCACGCGATACTTATTTATGCTCGCGCGGCGGAGCTGTGGTTTACAAAATTGGCACCGATAGTTTTTAAGCAAACCAGCTAACGGTGAATGCCCCAAACCAGTGGTCACTATTGAGTGGTAAAAACAATCACCTACAAATTTACATATGTGGTATCTCGTAAACGAACACAAGCTGTATAAAATAAAAACACCCGCCTTATAACTTTAGATCTTGTCAGAATATTCGCAGAATTCAACAAAAAAAATCAATCAGTCATCAAATGTTATAAATTTCACTTGTTGTAACAAATCGCCATCATTTCAATGAGAATTTCGGCTCAATGATAAACAAGAAATATCTTGGAAATAATCCGACTTGGTATAATTAAAGTCGCCCCACTATATACAAAGATAACGAAACACAAATGAACAAGATGACCTCACAAAGTTGATCTCTTAAAGATTCGATTTTATTCAGTTGACTTTCTGTCTCACCCCGATTCGAGGAAGAATGTTTTTCTTGTACAGGTATAGAGATTTGTTTCGGGGGATTCTTTTTCTTTGATTTAGTTAGGAGTACCTGTGTATGATAGTTAGAACTTCTGCAGCAATACAGTTAGGATAATACGGATCTGGTTTGCTTTTAGTCGGTCTGTTAAAACTAAGACAATATACGGACTTTTGTCACAAATATAGGCATTTCCTAAATATCAAGATACTATTTGGTAACTCGTAGGCTGGCACGAGGTGTTAAACCTGTGTGATAACGACTGTCGTTTTCCGGCTACGCGAGGATAAAGCAAGTTACATTCATTCATTTTCTAAGCTATAAATATAGTCTTGCGGGAGATGGATATCGTTAGCAGATGATATCTGAAACAAGGTGATAAAATAAAAAAGGAAGCATGCACCATCTTCCCCCAATCTACGTGTAGAATAAACTGACCTTAGGAATAAATTGAATTGACACAATGAAAACCGTCGTTGTATTCACCACTGTGAAGAATACGATGAACTGTATGTTGGGCGGAGTGAGATATACTATTGGTAATGAAAAGCAAAACACAAACAGAGCCAATATAGATGAAACGACATGTGTGTTCGAATCGTTGAAGGAAGCTTTGGATAATTGTTTCGTACACCAAGCCATCCATATTGTAACACCCAATATCGAAACCTGAATAAATATAATTGATGATATAGTGGGTTGGGAGAAGATGGGACACCTTTAGCACATAATATCCAAATATCCTGATCGTAGTTTAAACAATTAACAACGGCCTGTGGGAGTCGTGAGGATAAAGTTTTATAATTCTTTGATTGTTTTTTGTTTACTATTACATGTGACGAGAAAATATAGTTAACATGTGTCCCATCTTCCCCCACCCTACTGTATTAGGGTGGTGTAAAGTGGGACACGAGGGAGCATGAAAAAACATTTCGTAAGCGGACACAAATGTGTATGAAACAGAACATTCGTGTTATAAGCCACATGAGGATAAATAAGTTATAATCAATCATTCATTATACCAGATTGCTTTGTACATTTAATGCCCATTTACGAGTTACCTATATTTTATAGTATAACTACCTTAATCTATTCTTACCTTTATCGCACAGATACAGAATACCCAAATAATCGTGTAAGCTGTTGCGCAAGATACAACAAAATCTTCATTAAGTAAAGATAAATGGTTTTCCAAAAGTTTTGTCAATCGATATACACCTGAAATTTAGTTTTAAATTAAGCTTACCGAGAATTTGAAAACGAAACTTAACCAAATGTGTAGAGTATATAGCACTGTGGGTAAGATAGATACCGTTAGCACATAATATCCCATATTTCCTATCGTCATCAAAAAAAAAAGTCATCAGGATACGGTTTTGTAAATATTCTTAATTTATCATTCGGGACGAGACATAGTACTAAACATATCCTGGGATATCTCCTAAGACCCACCGCGTGCCACGCTGCGAGACCTCAGCCACATACAATAGAATTGTCGAATATGTTCTAGGTTTACTAGGAAATGAGTTGAGGCAACCTCAGCTAATAAAGGATCAGCGTACCTGAAACATATTCTACTTGCACGAAGTAACAAACACTCTGATCGTGTATATGCCACATAATAAGAATCACAATTTCAAGGCAAACCAACAAGAAGACAGCACATAGCAGCTTTTCATCTGTTACCTATATATGGGTAAAAATGTGTTCAATGTTTAAGTACATATAGTAGAGTGGGGAAGTTGGGACACCTTTAGCACATAATGTCTAAATATCCCGATCATGTTTTAAACAATTAACAACAGTATATGGGAGTCGTGAGAATACGGTTTTATAATTCTTTGTATGTTCTTTGTTTACTACCAAATGTGACGAGAAAATAGAATGATGGTGTTCTATCTTACCCCACCGCAGTATATATAGTAGGGTGAGATATGAAGATGATAGTCCATTTTTTTAATTTATCCCCTCTTTTGAAACTTTAAAGTCTTACGTGACAATATAACTTTAGCGAAATTAGATTTTTTTAAGCTGCATTTAGCTGTTAAAACACCCAGTAGTGAACACTGGGTTGGAGCAATTGCTGTTGCCCAAGGACAATAGTAGCAGCAACGAGCATGGTAAGCGAAAACTTCACATACTTGCTTTCTTGAGTTTTGTTGAAATATTTTATCAATCCTCCAAGTCTTTGCAGCAAGCGAGCCAAACATTAATGTAAAGCCAACATCGAAGCAACAAATACCAGCAAAACAACAAGTTTTCCACGTTATTACGTCCTGTTAAAAATATTTATAAGTCAATATTTTTTATTGAGCACAAAGTGGCCAAATGGATCTTTCTCGAAAAACAGTTCTTATTCTTCACATTGCGAGGTTTACAGTTTCACTCGAAAGAAATTACTTTACGTGCCCATTCATTAGAGCTCTTCTCTCTTGTTAATGTCTTTTACTTATATTTTCGCGTGGCGGGTAACCATTTATAATAACAAGGGTGTCGCGGTTCGTTCCATATGTGTTGGCCTAATACATTTCACGCATTTGCCCAAAGACACACTCGCGGTGGCAGCATCGAGCTTTGAACCCGAGACCCGGTTACTGTTATGAAGCTTCGACCAATGCGCAGCAGGACGGTCGGTCAGTTAATTCTTATTCATTGAAATAAATCTAACCACCTACCTCTGTTGTAGGAATGTCCCTTATAAAAGCCGAGGACCCAACCAAGCATGGCGATAAGTACATCAGGATTGAACCAAATAAAACCACAATGTTTATGTTGGGACTTGATATTTTAATCCATCTGAAAATAAAGTAATCTTAAAAGGCGGCCAATTTGATTTACTACGAATTAAGATGCTTCAATGGTTATGTTTGTACCTAGAATGTGTTATGTACACGAGAAGTGTTATAGTTTGACACAAACCATTACTCCAATATACGAGCCTATATTAAACACATTTTATATTAAGGGTTTCTAATAATGGGGCATTTGAGTGTGTTTGTACAAACTATATAAAGCAAAGCTTATGTCGAAACATTGGCATAAATTAGTGTTAAATGGTAAAAGTTTAGCGACGCATGCGAGACAATACACCCAGGAGTTGCATTCTACGCAATACATACCTGCTATTATAGTGTGTCCAGATAAATACAATATGAAAAACTGACGCTATTACACCCAAGAAGCTAAACACGCTCGCCACGACATAACATAAGATATCCACTTTTAAATACATTACTTTAAATCGAAACACAACCATTCGAAGCTACTTTACCTATGATAAGTAACTGGATAATTTTAACACAAGATCACTGGTGCGGAGAAACGGAAGTTAGGAAAATATTATCTCAGTTGCTACTTTTGTGAGTGTGACTGTCTTTGTTTACATAATACGTCGGGGTTAATTCACTTGAACGCTTGTTGTTGTATGGCTACTGACAAACAACGAAGACGGTCGCACAAGAGCTGGTATTTCACTTAGCCATTATAAAGCACTTGTCGCCTACCTTTGGTACAACGACCATATCTTCAAAATTGGCAAACACTTCTAAACCAGAGGATATGGGTTCGAGGCTCGATGCGGTGTCTTTGCGCAAGACACCCAACGGCAATGCTTTAACACAGTGGTCCATTACAAAGTTACATATGTGGTAACTTGTAAGCGGACACGAGGTGTATGGAACAGAACACTGGTGTTATAACGACTATCGTTGCCCGCCACGCTTTGGCAAATAAACTGCATTTAATCTCGCCCTGAGCCATTTACAAATAACATAACAAGTTACAATATTAATAGTTCTCACAATTCATGTATTTACTTTACAAATTTTGAACAAACACCATGAAAAGTGAGCTTAAATAAAGTTTGAACCAAATGGAATATTCTGGGAATCCGTTCTTACAACGACAGTAAACACTGCAAGTAACTTTGTTCGTACCTTGAATAAAAAGCCACAACCGTAACCTTAACAGGTGGAGTGTTACAACATTAAGTATTTCAACAATAAATATACAATCTGGCATGAAGAATTATTTTAAGCAAAAATTAATTGTCACACACTGTTTTTGTTGGCCGAAATTTACACCCAAGTTTTTACAATGGCATTGTAACTATAGTGTTTTGCAGCACAGTGATTTGTCAGACATAAGCGATAACAGGTAAATTACATGTCCATGATACACTACGAATTGAGATATTGAAAAGGCTCTTACAATTACCCACACACACCAATATAATGGCTACAAAACACAACGTAGCCCAAACAATATATAGTAGGTTGGGGTAAGATGGGACATCATTAACACATAATACCCAATATTTCCTAATCGTGCTGTAACAATTAACAATGTGGGAATACAGTTATACAATTCCATAATTTTTTGGGGGGGAATTCGGTAAATTTTTTTGAAAACCTGGACCATCTCACCCCAGCGTGCTATACAGCTTGGACAAGATTGTGGCAGATGGAATAATTTAGTTCGTTTTAATTTTATTTGTCATTTGTTTGATTGCTTCATCTCTTATATGAGTTGTCCCTGGTTTAACAATGGATTCGTAAAGTTTCTCCATGAACTGAAAAACATAAAAATATTAAAGCAATGTTATTAACTTTTCATATTTTGCCCCTTTTTGCATTTTTACCATTGTGGGTGTATGTATCCTTGGGCAAAACACTTTAACGGTAATTGTTTCAACCGAGTAGTCACTAATGGGTTGTACTAATGGTCAATACAGAAAGTACAATCAACCACAAAGTTACATTTGTGGTAACTCGTAAGCTGGCATGAGGTGTATACCAAACTCAGTTATCACTGATAAGTAGTAGCATCCTGGGTGTCGGGGTAATGAGCCAACTCTGGCTTAAATCTAAGTTCGCATATCGTGCCACGCTTTAGGTTTCTAGCCATGTAAAAATACAAACAGTTTTATAACTCCCATCTTTTGGTCTTTAAAATACACAAAGCAGAGATTTATCCCTTATATAAAGCCCATATAAAAAAACTGACATAAAACATTAGAACAAGTTACAACAGTTTAATAACTCACTGAATCCCAGATAAAATCGGCGGCAACTTCCAAAGATTGTCCGATAGCGATATGATCACCAGTATACCTCACATAAGCCCATACAACAAGTGCTACTAACATACTCATACAGATGAGTGAGAACACGGTAGCAATTGAAGTGAGGTATATGAATCCAAACAGCCCAGACAGAATGTAACTAATTGCACCAAACGCAAAGAATACGGCTGGTGTACGTGCGTAACGAAATACGTTTTTAGCGTCGTTGCTTTTCACAAAATTATCAAACGCTTCTTGTATTGCAGTTTCAAGTTGTTCACGGTATCTGGGGAATTAATGTTTGGTAAATATTATTTATACTCATAGATAGGGTTAATAACATAACCACACAATTGACCGTTTATATTGTATATGGTGGCTGCATACACATGCGGCTTATAAGTTATCACACTGACTTCTAGTTTTGTGAGTGATTTTTTCTGGTTGGCTGACAATTCCGACAACCCATTAGTGACCACTGGGTTGGAGCAATTAAGTAACATATGTCAATAACGACAGTTATAGTAAGAGCACGGCACCATTACTAAAAAATACTGGGTTCAAACTTCAAACAAATAGAATAATATACATCTCAGAAAAAGATCAAAAAGACACCAAAGTTACATACATAGCACAAGACGTAAAAAGTTAAAACCGTTACCAAAAGTTACATACAAGGTAACAAAAGATGTGGAAAATAGTCTACTCTGTGTGTTTTAACCCTGGTTGTACCACCAAATAAGCATAATTAACATCCATTCAACTTACTTTAAACTAAACTCTGCACCCCCCATTTTCCTTGAGGCATCAAAACTATCGAGTGAAGTTTGTTTATGTTCCTGGTGTTTATCTTCAAGTAAGTTGGGGTTGAGGAACGGTTGGTCACCTCCGCATGTCTGTGTGTGATAATTATAATTATGTGTACAAGGCGTTGTGTAGCGACTAAGTTAGTTTAAAAAGATGCAAAATTCCCAGGATGGGCTTGCATACCCTGCGGCCTGAACCAAATGAATCAACGCTATAGTATGTACTATTGTAACCGTAATAAATTCTGTGAAAGTTTGACGATTCTTGTAACGAAAAACGGTCAGGATTAAAAACTACAAAAATACGTTAACGGACAAAAAATCCAACAAATTATTTTGATATAACAATTTAGTGTGTGCTGTTTTACATTTATGTTTAAAACTAAATTTGCTGTACATCAGCTTAGCTTATATAAGATGTAGAGAGTTAGATGTAATGTTACATACTTGTTCCATTAGGTTGACGTAAACATCTTTAGCTTTAGAAACAGCAGAAAGATTATTTGCTTCAGCAGTAGCCTGGAATCAATTATTATTTTGTTAAAATTGATTAATTCACAAAAATTTGTAAATTAGTGAAAAGTCGGTCAATTAAAATGAAATATAATGAATAATGAATTAGTGCACAATATACTCCTAAATCTAAGCAATAGTTAATTTTGAACTGCATCAGTATATAATATTCTAAAACACTTTACATATCAAAATATCAAATGTTTAACACAAAGTTTTTTACACTGGGAGTACAAGACAAACTGTGCTTGGTTGTATAGACACCTAACAGCAGGAACAAAGCTGTTAAGGCTTAAAACTAAGGTTCTAAAACACAGGATGTCACCCTGTTTTACCAATATTGTGTTGACACTTAAGACATATTGGTCTATGCACCCAAAATCTGTAGACTTATTTTTGATAATAACATATGATTTTACGCATGTTACAAAAAATAAGGTAAACGTCACATTGGCCTTTCCCACTGTTACCCATATACCATGACAAACACATCTTACTTGCAAGTTGCAACATTTTAGGTTCAGGCAGAAATAATAGTTAGTCTGACTGTGTCAACATTGAGACACAAGGCTTTCCATATCTCGGTATAAACGGGGATGACCACAAAGCAGTTAGGAACCTCTTATATAATAATAAACACATCTTACTTGCAACATAGTTTTAGGTTCAGGTAGTTCCTCTCCATCGTATATTTTAATATAAGCTCGATAATATTCCACAAGCTCAGCTGCTGTTACTTCTGTCCCGTTGATTTTCTTTGTTTTTAATTTATCGGGCGACAACAGTAGAGGGGCGAGGCAACTAAGATGAGTTTTGAAATCGTCAGTAATATCTGGTGATAGAAAAAAGCAATATTGTTGCACATTTTTTCTAAAAAAGGAGCAAATAACCAAATATATATATATCAAATATCAATAAATGTACAATATTTAATGAAGAATTTATGTATTTTAAACACAATTTTTGGTTAAATTTTAAGGAATGAAAATCATAAAGAAATAAGGAATGAAAAACCTTATTATGAACTTAGCAGTGTGTTTAATTACATGGAACATGAGCTGTACAAGTACATATATGTAACTATATCCAAGTCATTCAATACTGTAATTTACATTCTGGGAAGATGACATGTCTGCCCATCAGCCCATGTAATTATGAAATCAAACTTCTAGCGAACGATAATTACAATAATTAACAAACCTTTTAAAGCTCCATTAAAATGTGGGTTGGTTGCGACAGATAGTCCAGGGTGGGGCATCAAAAAACAATCCAGATCTTTCAAATAAATATAGTTTAATATTATTGATGGTTACTACACATAATATAAGTATTGAAGTTATAAATCAGTCCGTCCTAATCAATTATTTATCCTAATGTGGCAGCTCAGCTTAGTTAAATAAGTTATATTTATAAAAAAATAGTCATAATAATAATAAATAAAGTGTTCTACTGCGTAGTTTGTGATATTAGGCACAGTGTATAATTGTACACCTAAGAGCTGACTTTGTATGCGGTGTTCCGGCTTACAAATGGTCAAATATGGAACTTTGTGGGTGATTAGTAACAACTGGGCTGGAGAAATAACTGTCTTGCTCAAGAATACGCGCCATAACACTAACATCATTGAGCTTTGAACTCAGTCTACTCGAATTACAATTCATTACATATGCCAATCCTATATATATATAGGTATGAAAATATGATCGTAATAATTGTCTTGCCCAAGAACACGCGCCCACAATGGTGGCATCATTAAGCTTTGAACCCAGTGTACTCAAATTACAAATCACAGCCAGTTATATATTAAATACAAATCATGTTAAGTTACACTAAAGCAATCACCTGTAAAACACGACCGAATATGGGTTCGAACTCTTTGTAATTCCTCATGCTGTTGCTCAGTAAGTTCAAGTCGTTTATCCAATAGTTTCCTCCCCCCTTCGTACCCATACGTATATTCATAAGGGTAACTCCAGTCACGAACAAGGAATTGGAGGGACTGGAATATATTTATTGACATGAGATAAGTATAAACCAATATAGGGGTAGCTTAGGGGTGTCTTGGGTAACATATCACCCCAATTGTTGGAACAGGGGTGACATTATATGTTTTGGGCATAAAACAGATTTTACCTGCTGTTAGTTTTCTATACTAACAAGCAGAGCTAAAGTATATTGCATTCACCACATTAATCAATGAGGTTCTCTATGTATGACAACTATGAGTGTAACTGTATTTTAACAATGTCACCCCAGTTTTTACCCTGCTGTTAGGTGTCCAAACAAACAAGCAGAGCCAAAGTATATTACATTCACCACATTAATCAATGAGGTTCCCTATGTTTGACAACCATGAGTGTAACTGTATTTTAACAATGTCACCCCAGATTTTACCCTGTTGTTAGGTGTCTATACAAACAAGCACAGCCAAAGTATATTGCATTCACTACATTAATCAATGAGGTTCCCTAAGTTTGACAACTATGAGTGTAACTGTATTTTTTTAACAATGTCACCCCAGATTTTGACCTGCTGTTTGGGGTCTATACAAACAAGCAGAGTCAAAATATATTGCATTCACCACATTAATCAATGAAGTTTTCCATGTTTGATTATTATGACTGTAACTGTATTTTATAAATGCAACCTTATATTTTGGCAAAAATTGATTAAACATGGCATTTATGGCGTTGGACTGTAGGGTATGATACATTATGTCATTTTAACTCCACCAGTTATCTAGTATAGCAACAGAACAATAAACACAATATATATGTATATATATATATGTATAAATAAATATATATAAAAACATACATTTGTTACAATTACAAAGTCTCAAACCTGGAAAGGTTTTTCGGAAGATTCTTCCATCGCCAATCTTCCATATTCTGTAAAAAGCTGTAGAAATATTTCGTTTCAGTAATAAGATCTATTTATATTTCTATTCTACTATTTATATTATATATATATGATTTTTGGGTACTAAAATACTTTGGTTGGAAATTTTATTTATAAACAAAAACATTACAACATGTTATGGGTAACCCCTATATGGAATAGAAAAGTCATGCATAAGAACCACATAAAGCTTGTATTGCGCAAATCCCAGAATAAACAGAACAGGCAGCCATGATATGAACACACGTAACTGTGACATAAGCTTAATCATTGACAACAAACTTGATCCATTGTTACATTGTTGACTAACTTGGAACATGAACTACAAGGTTAAAGGAATATCAATGGTGCTGATTTATAACAGGCAGAGTATGTATGCTTTAAAGCTTATCCTGACAACTTTGCAGGGGTTGTGACAGCCCCTAGATATCTAATTGTACATTTTTTATTCTTTAATATTTAGAAAAATACAAACTGCTACTCCTACAGTTATAGCAGCTTTGGACAACAGATTTTACACGACACATTTTTTAAAAGATTATACCTAAACTGCAGTATAAAACCTACTTCTAAAAGTCAAACTTAAATTGTATTATAAAACCCTTTGATTTACAATTTGGAATATCAAGTCAGAAACACTCTGAGAGCTTGACTTAGTAGGGCAGCTGGAAAAAGCTGCGTCTTTTACTTTAGGGAAGCTTTGTGGCAGCTTTACCTTCCAGTTTCCTTGAATTTCCAGACCTAAAAACCTTACCAGACTTTAACTTTTTAGCGTAAGCTTTCTTCAATTTCAAAAACATAAATATAAGGCATAGCCATAGGCTAGATATAAATACATTATACCTCCAAATGTTGCAGGTCATCTTCTTGGATATTTTGTGAAATGTTATAAACTTGCACGGAACTTGTCATGGTGCTGAGGGCAAATATTGTTGCGCAATCTTTGACTGTTGAAGAAGAATCAAACGCTCCTTGTGTATCAACAAGAACAACTGCTATCTGTCGGCAACATATATATATATACATATTAGCCTATTATATATAGTGTAGAATAAAGACAAAAATTATGCTAAAAACTGCAACAGATGTCAACATGTCATGTAGATAGGCAGTAACTTTCGAAAATGCAGGGGAGGCAGGGATAGTTGGATACACATCAGCAACTTCTAGATTTTCCAATTGAAAAAGTATTTTAATGGTTCAAATAAAATTTATACTTTGAAAAATTCCAATTTTTCCTTACAATTAAGTTTCACAAGCCCTGGATTTTTTTTATAAAATAGATCAAATAACGACCACACCACCCCTTACCTCATGCCCTTCACTGATGGATATTTTGAACACTTTACTCCACATAAGTATTCCAGTTGTATCTCGATCTGACCCCCCTCTCCATGAAAAACCAGATAATAATTCATCAGAGTCACCAAGCCAATTCTCCATCTGTGGGGATTATATATTTTGTTTTGTTTTTATTTATATATATATATATTTATATATAAAATGGTAGATGTATATAGGCTATATTAAGATTCTAATTAAGGGATAAAAATAGAAATATTAATAAAATGAGATAACACAAAAAAAGAAATATATATATATATATTTATATTTGTAGAAATATATATATATACGACATACGTAATACGTATAAGGTTTAATATATATATATACACACACCTTAATGAATAAGTTACTTAAGATGGGATATTTCCTTATTACAAAAACATTTAGCAGTTTATTTAAATCATACGAGAGCATTCAGAATAAAGAGATAATAAAATGCTAATTACATAAATGAACTGGGGTGCACTTTAAAAGTTTCCATGAGGTTTCAAGGTACATTAACAACCAGTATAGGCTACTTATCCTCACCCATGTGGAATATATATATAGCCTAATATATAAACACCAAAAAACTTTGATTTACCCCATAATTTGTCAGATATCTCAGGAAAAAGTTGAGCAAAAACGATTTTCCTTTACGGAAAGCACCAGCTACTGAAATAACGGCTACGGGAAGATTCATCACGTCATTCTTGAGCAAAATAGATGAAATAGCTTCCTCGTCCAAGCAGAATCGATGGTCGTCATCAACCACAACTATAGGTATTGGTTGGTCTGCGTTTCTGTCTACTTCTGTGACTTCAGTCTCAGTTTCAAGTTGTTGTGAAACCTCAGTTGCCATTTCGTTTTTGGTTTTTAAATAAAATTTCTTTATGACTGTGTCTGTGGGACTGTGGAAACCAGGAAAAAAAAAAATTTTTTCAAATAAGATAACATATTTTTTAATATTATATACAGGCCAGTACTTCAGTTGCAATTTCGGTAAATAATATTACTTAGTTCTATGTTATATAATATAGTCTCTGGCTATATATATATACATATATATACTGTATTATAAATTATAAAAAAAAATATTATTTTAGCTCTTTTCAAGTTGAATACATAACAATAAAACACAGGTTCAAATATTGGAGCAAAGATTAATTAAGACTGTATATCGACAGTAATTTGACTAAACCATTAAGGTTTTTTTAATATTTGCTCTATTTTAAAAAAACTTTAATTTACAACTACCAGCCGGCGTGTTACGTAAAATAAAACAGCGTTTTAATATTGATAGCAAATATAGCACCACAGTCGTCACGCTAAACTTCTGAGTAAAAATACTGACACGTTAAAAAAACAAAATAAACGCGCTGCATTTACTTTTAAAAATCTCAGGAACAATAGACGGACATAGAAATATAAAACCTTATACATAAATATAAAACCGTACACATAGTGGTAGCAGAGCCATAGAAATACCACAGAAATAAAAAAGAATAGAACGCGCATCTCCAATGTCGGCAAAGGAGAGAGCACGATACACTGTCTCTCTTTCGCGGGTCGTTCCCGTTTACTATTGTAGTCAATGGAGTCGATGACGTTTTGTGTACTTTTTCTTCGTTTTTTGACTTAAATTAAAGTTATTGTGTAAAAAAACTATTTTCTAACATATATATATTTCTAAAAAACCGTTTGTTTGAAATTTTTAATTAATTTTTTTTAAATAATTAAATTTCCTAAACAAGTGGTAAACTGTAAGCGTTAACGTACCAAATAACTAAACTAGCCTAACAAACTTGAATAGTTGGTGTAGTTTTTAAAATAAACAGCTAAAACCTTCCAAAAACATTATGCGCCTATCTTTTACAATGGAGACGAAGGGAAATGGGGACGGAGTTGGCGGTCACGTGAATAGAAAAAAGAATATATCACGGTTTTGGAAAGTTGCGCGTTCTACTCTTTTTTATTTCTGTGAGAAATACCGAGTAGTCCAACCCATTGTTACGTAAAACACAAATTGAACGGCAATTTGGTTCCAAAATAACACAGTAGGTATAGGGAAAATGTATGTTTTTCGGTAAATTAAAGAAAAACTTGGGCCTAAAAACAAATTTAAAGGTTGAAAAATGTAAAAAACATGTGTTATTTGTTTTCTGTGTCAAAAAAAGTCAAAAATTAGAATTAGAAGCGGTTGATTTGCGACATTTTAGTCATTTAATGCGGCTAAATTTATACATTTTTTCTAAAAAATGTTGGTAAGGTAAATAGAAGCTGTTTTACACCTTCCCACAATAGGAAAACACAAACAAAACTTAACAGGTTCGTTTAAACCCATTGTCAAAGTCACCACTTTTGCTCTATTTTGGACACACATAGACGGCAGTTGGACTACTCGGTGTTTATACGACTCTGAGTGGTAGTAGAGAGTATATAAAAGTAAAAAAATCCAATCGTTTTTTATTTATTTATATTTTGCCCAAAGGCAACTAAAATATATATATAATTAATGCTCTTATAGTCCTTATGAGCTAAATCTGAGGACACTGTACCAAGCCTTTTCTTATAAAATCCTATCGTTTATTAATTACGTCGCGTCTCTTATGCATATCGCTGTCAATTTACGTCACCATCGACGATAAAAGTTTTTTTCTTGCGGAAAATGGGGCCGTTGATCACCGACAATTAAAAGAAAACAAACAGCGAAGACAAATAAATGGTGACGAAAACAGCAAAGACAAAATTAATGGCAACCATTTATTAACAGTTACAAGTGAAAAATCACTAAGAATGGATTGAAAAATTTAGGTGAAAATATAGAAATATAAATTATTAAATTGGAGTATCAAAAGTACTAGTTGCATAATTATATATTATAGGTTGAAGTAATTAAATACAATCTCAAGTGCTTTTATGTTATGAAGAATTTTTCATTAATTATTACAAACCTAAATTTATGAAGTTTCAAAGTATTTCTGCAATGTGAACAGTGGCTCATGTGGTTTACAAAACTATTGATGGAATATTTATCAAAACAAGTCATGAAATACACAAACAGGGATTGCATTCTCAGCTATCGACTAAACTAGTTGCCACCTAAATTCGATTTTGGTTTTTTAGTCGGTAGATTTTGACCTGTAATAAGCAATCCACAGAAAATTAGTCGGTCGACTAAATGTGAAAACCACCGACTAAATTTTAGTCGGCCGACCAAATAACCGCGGTAACCAATAGTTACTCCGATCGATTAGTTTAGTCGGTAGCCAAGAATACCATCTCAGTTTTCTTGAAGATTTTCATTGTTTACAAAGCTACAACTGATGCCCAACGTCTTGGTGTCTTCATGTTGGTCTCAATCTTCCATTCATTGATTGTTCCATCATAAGCCTCAATTGTTTTTATTTCTTTGTCACCGTTGCTAAGAAGATAATATTAAGGTAGGGCTGGTGTTATTTAACCATAATGCGTCATAGCATTATATGCTGGTTTTATTATTTGTATAACTTTACAGGAGGATAAACAGACACAAAATTACCAATATAAATTATTTAAATTAAAACATTTTTTTTAAAGCATTGTGTATTGAATAACAAATGTATCACAGACTGTTATCGGACAAAAGACTGATGTTGTGACATAATAATAGGTAAATAAAGTATTATTGTTTGGGGAATCGTAAAAAAGGGATGCAAATGCTGTATTACCTGTTGATAAACAAGTTACTGGTATAATAATGAAAATACACTGCCACCAGGTAGTATGATAAGGTAAACAATGAATAAAAGGTAGGGGCATGAGTGCATGACATCTAATCTTCTAATACACCACTGCTTATACCAGCGTGTTTGTTTTGAGTAAATCCATAAGTTTTTCAAAACAAAATTAAAATACAAAGTTCTAATATTTACAAATACAACAATTTTAACCAATTTAAAGATTTGTCAAACAAATTGTTTTAGTATTTACAACTAAACACTTTAAAATCTTTAGAACCACTTACCCTCCAATGACGTATATCTTCCCATTCACAACACAAGCACAAGAACCAAATCGCACGTGGTCTAAGCTGCCAACATTGGTCCAAGTGTTGGTTGGTATGTTATACCGCTCGACGCTTTTTAACCCATCACCACCTTAATAAACATTATACAAAGTATAGAGTAATTATATTGTATTAAATGTTATTGTGTAGTTTAAATGTATTTGAGTTACAAATTTAAGGGTGGTATGCAGAAAATATACTTAACTTTTTGCTTGATCTTAGTTTAGCTAAACGGAGATCATGCAAAAAACTTAAGTGGTATGCAGAAAGTATAATCAGTGATTCTTAGCTGATCTATGTTTATATTTTTCGTGTTTGTGACGTAACAATGGACGAGAGAATTTCTCTCGAAAATTACTCCACGAAGAAGGCAATTCTCGGTAAAAATGGCGACAAAAATGTTTAATAAAAGTCAAAATCGAATTTGTTATTGTTTTTATACCTTTAACAGAATAGTAATCAATATAAACAGTAAAAATAGTATGGAAAGAGTAGCAGCAAGTCGGAGTAAGGTCAGTAAGCGGTTACCGAACTTTTGCGATCCGAAGCGCTTTTTTCTAAAAAGGCCCAGACTCCGTTAAAACCTATAAAAACGATCCAATACAATCTATTTGACATGAATTTACAGAAATTAATCTTATGTCGCGTTACCAACCCTAAAAACTACCAATTTGCATCGCCACCAGACACTTAAACAGCCAATTTCGCTGTTTAACTTTTTGACGATAATCGACAATCAAAAATCGGTAATTAACTTTGATTATACTTTCTGCATACCGTTTAAATCGTTGTTATGTCAACAATGAAATTTGATCTAAGATCAAAGTTGATTATACTTTCTGCATACCACCCTAAGATTAGTTTCTTGCAGTTTGAGTTTGGTGACTTGAAGTGTGCAGTTGGTTTTAAAATGCAAACCAATTTCCCAAATTCAAATTATTTATTCAGATATATTAATATGCAATGTGTTTTACATTTCTTGTTGTTTAAACATACAATCTAATCATCCATGTTTAAATATTTTGTAATAAATAACGTTAAATAACACACAATGAGACAAAAATAATCCAGATAAACCTAACATGTCTACTATTCCGTTAAACCATGTTATATATTTTTTAACCTGCAATGAATTCCTAAATATTTTCCTATTGTTTTTGCGAACAGATACTACCCACTCTTGTTATGAAATAATAAATAATGATTGAACATTGGCGTAAAAAATCTAACAAGTAACAATACCTGTCATAACATACTTTCAATATTGCGGTTTATTTAAAAAAAATATAATATTGCAATGAAATCTGTAAATTCAGCCAATGTAACAGAACTAAATTTTAAACACAGAATAAAGAACAAACCAATGGCATAAATCTCATCATTGTAAACAACACCACAGAATCCAGATCTTTTCTTATTCATTGATTTTAGTGATTTCCATTTCCCTTCTCTTGGATCAAAACTTTCCATTGAGTTTAAAGGATTTAATCCAAAACCCTCAACACTTCCACCAAACGAGTACAAGCGACCTGTACAAGAGTTAGGTTTGAAAATAATAGTAATTGTTTCATAATAATCAAACTAAGGATCAACAATATCTCTACCTTGTTTTTACAAATTAGTGAAAGTTTTTAATGTATTTTATAAAATATTTGATAAACCAGTCTAATACAAAATATAAGGAGAAGAATAAATAAATATGAAATTCACAATGGTTTACATTGAACAGTGTCAAGGAGGAAGGAATTTACAGAAGTCGCAAGAGCTCAGAGGTTCGCCGAGTGCTAATGACGTCATCAAGAAAAAAAAAGTAAACAAGAAACATTAAATCGAGCAAACATTTATCAAAAATCATTTTCAAATATTACAGCAGCTTTATTATTTTAAAATTACTAATTATTAATTTAAAAATTACTCCTCACAAACAAATTTAATTAAGAGAAAGCTTGCTTATGTTGATATCGTTTAGATGCTTTTCTTTCTTCAACTTTAAATATTTTTGATTCGATGTGCTTAAGAATCATTATGTTTATTTTTGTGTAGTTTGAGCCCGTTCTACTGTCATATTCAACCCACTTTATTATTACATATATATTTATTATACCAACCGTTATAAGAAACAAGAGCATGACCCCATCGTTCAGTTTGCATTGGAGCAATGTTCGTCCATGTATTCACCACTGGATTGTATAATTCAACTGATGATAATGCATTATAACCATCCCATCCTCCTGCTACACACATTTGATCTGTAACAAAACATATTACAATTAGAAAATTATTAGTTCTAATATCACAATATTCACTACTAATGAGAAACATAAACTACTTCATGTGTTTGGTAACGAATAAAAGCTTATAGGTTCAGACTTAAGCAAGTAAGTAAATTAGCCCACCCCTATATACTGTTAAAACAGGAAGGGGTTTATAATAATCTAAACACTTTTTCTAAAATAATAATCCACCAATATATTGTTAAACATAATAAGGAACCAACCATTCAACACAGCAGATGCTGCACCGCATCGTTGTTCCTTCATAGATGCCACCTCGTACCAACCAACATTAACTTGGATTAAATTTAAACATTCAACAAAGTTGAAATCATCACCACCTGCCGTATAAACATGGTTGTTTATCTTCACACTGGTTGAACAAGACCTTTCATACAAGGTTGACTGTGGATAAAAATGACATCATTAGCTGACTCATGATAGGTCATATTCACGAATCATGATTATGAAGTTTTGAAAATCACCTGTTATTTTTTATTTCAAAATATCTTAACAGCCCATTTATCTACAATGGTGAGACCAAATTTGAAATATTTGATTTGAAATGATTAAAAGTAGGGCACTAGGTGGAATAATACAAAACATAAAACACTCTGTGGCAGCACCATTTATTGGTGCTAAATTGGCTATTATTCATGTTTATAATTGAGATATTTTGGCAATATAATAAACCATAATATAACAATCACCATGACTGAAGCACTATGTGAAGTAATATAGAATATAAAACACTTGAATAACCAACCTTTATTTCTCTCAAATGTTTCCCAACAACGTCATAAATTTGAACAAGTTTCCTTGTGTCATAGCCACCCACAATCATGAACTCGAATGTTTTATCTATTGTGAAATAAAAGTAGAATTATGACTCAATATTGATATTAAAATGATTACTGCAAAAATGAGGGCAGTATATTTAACTAAACTGCAATTCAGTATACAATGAAGAAACATATTCTAATTTAAACACAATGAGTTCTAAACTAGGTGCATACAAAAGGAATAGGAGCTTGTCCAGCACTACAGGTTATGTGAAAATGTACAATTGATTTGAAGACATTTCTTGTCTCATATCTCCAATATACCAACCATAGAATTAATATGACACTATATTATCTATACTTGGTTCTGGTTGATACATAAGCTGACCCATTGGTATTATGTGTAACCAGAAATATATAATCGCTACAGTTTAATATAACTGCTTCAGATCCATGAGATTATAAAAGTCACCAAACCAAGTTTTATATAAAAGAAAGTAAACAATGAGTATAAACAATATGTGTCACTATAGAGGGTACTGTGTCCTGTAACCAACTAGTTTTACTTTATGCCACAGCATTAATAGAAATATTATAAATTACATTCTCTAGCTCCACCTTGTGCCACAGCACCACCTGGTACAAACAGTTGATTTTCAAGACGAGCGACATATTCTGGGTTGAGAATGTCAAGAAAATAATCTGTTCTTTTAATCCATTTCTACAAGAAATATAAACAAGCGACAATTAAACCAGTGTCAGTATTAAACATAATGTAATGCTAACTCTATGGTATTAACAACAAGTTGTTAGGCTTACAAAAAAATTAAAGTCAAATTAGATTGAAAAAGGTGTTTTATACATAATAAAACTATTGCAAAACTAATAATAATCAGTCTAATTTAATATACCTCAGATTTTTTAACAATCTCTTCAAGGAATGCAGTTGATAGTTTCTTGACATCAATCAGTTGAAACAAACGTTCAATGAATTGCTGACGTTGTTTAAAGTCGTGTTTGATCCAATTCAAGATGGTCCTGAAAATTGAATCTTGGCCAGAATCCTGCAAATTGTAGAAAAATAGTACTTTGCACAAAACAATTACTGATATGATCAACAATTCAAACAAGGTCACTTTTCACTAATCCAATATAAAAATCAAGGATTTAAATTTCTACCTGTTTCTGTTTCAATGCAATCAGAGATTCAGCTTCATCTAAGGATAAATCCATGAATTTCAATTCTTTGGAAACCAACTCTAAGTGGTCAACAATGAATTTGTCACATTTTTCCACCAATTCCAGAAGCTGGTATCTTTGTGCAAAGGAACGGAAACTTAAACAGTTCCCAACAGCAAGTGCATCATTGAAGAAGCTAACACAATATCCCTTCACATCTAGAAACATATGTTTTAGAAAGTATGAATCAAACTTAGGCAAATGCAGATATTACCATTAAACTGCAAGTAATCTGAAGCCTCATAAAGTTGGCAAACAGTTTTATCGCTTATATCGATCACTTGTAAGTAAATGAAAGTGAACAACAAATCTAATATTGAAGCCTTCATCCCCTTTACTTCAATATCTTCATTAAAACCTTCCTTGAACTGAAACCAAAGTAACAGAATACGTAGCAATTATAAATTATTTTTAAACAAAATTTATTTATATGGGGTCTACAACATGCAAATGATATAATTAAACTATTTTAACAGAATCTACTTTAACAGATTAACATTTATGAAGGGAATTGTCACAATAAATATCAATTGGTACATTACCCCAGACGTGAACATTTTCTCATAATAATCAGAATATCCAGCAAGAATACTTTTCTGAGCTGAAACTTCTCCATCATCTAATTTGAACGTGACATCAGTAAACACTTTTCTTTTACGTAACCTGAAAATTATTCTGTCGTAATAAACTGTTGTACTTTCTGCAATGCAGGAAATAAAACATGCTAAATATGCATACTGCATAGCTATTACCTATAACAAACTTAATCCAAACATTATACATGTTTTCTTGTTTACATTATTTCGATATATTATGTTGTGTTTTTATTAATAGCCATAAATAAAACTGCTGTAAACTTATGGAATAATAAAGCAATTTAGATGAATGTTACCTGTTTAACTTTGTAAGTACACGTCCTTCATGATCGCCTTTGTATTGTATCACGTGTTCATCATTTGTAGCCATTTTATGCTTATGTAGAGGTTGGCATATAAAAGCTGATTTATTTTTCACCAACCAAGCACTGAAAGGAGTCAAATGATAAAGTGGTAAATTAAAAATACTTCACAATGTGACTATAACGCATTAAGAATGAATATTAACATTTTTCTTAGTAATGATTTTATGAATTAAGAATCCATATCCACCTTGGGAACTATGTTTGAAAGAACAATAGCTTTCCACTGTGTTAACCAGTCTGATTTTAGCAAACCACAATTATTATCAAAGTTTAATTAAAACTCCATACTATGCGGTCCCGGTGCTAGTGAAGAATCCTCCCCCACATTATTTGCTAACCACTAACCCCTAACTACTAACCCTTATAACCACTAACCCCCTAACCAACAACCCCTAACCACCAACATGTAACACTTTCCACCAGCCTATTCTTTTAGTAGTGGTAGTATAATTAGTGCATGTCCGCTATGTCCACAATATTTACTAATTCACTATGTTCGCTATGTCCAATTGGAATATTGTGGACATAGTAGACATAGCAGACATAGCGGACATAGTGAATATTGTGGACATAGCGGACATGCACTAATTAAAGGGACCCCATACTATGTAAAATCTTTATGCAAAGTTTTACGATTTGACAAAGGCTTGTATGTGTGTGTGTCTTAAAATATGTTAAGCAAGCTGTATAAACACACTATGAACATCTTATACAGTTAAGACCAGTATTTAAGTCGAAAACGTCATTTCAATTTAAAAAATGCGATTGCTGTCTCGGTTTGCTAGAAATAGACAATAGCTTGCCACTGTGTTGACAAACTGCGACTGTTTTCTGTGTAGCCTATAGTGGTATTATCTATAAGTGTGTTATTATATCCATAAGTTTATACATGTATTAATATATCAGCTTTCCTTACTGTGATTCGTGTAGTTACTGTGATACGCTGTGCACAACACACCCAGTAACGACCAACATTCGTCGGTACAAGAAGTTCCTCTTTCTAAAAATTGGGGGAATTACCGGGAATGTGCGCGCCTTTTCGGTAATGATTATGACGTAATAATAAGGGAGCATAGCTTTAAAAATCAACACGTGCTACAATTAGCACAACTTAAATAAAATTCTTTTACTGTTTGTTGCTATGAAGGTATATCTCGTCGGCTTCTATGTTTGCCTGGAGTTTATGTTGCTTAATAGGTCTTATACATAATGAATGAATGAATGAATGAATGAATGAATGAATGAATGAATGAATGTAACATTCATTCATTCATTCATTCATTCATTCATTCATACATAACGGTGCACGCCAGTCTGAATAAACACTACCGTTGTTAATAATTGTAACACCATTAACCTAAATAAGTATCCAGAAACTATAGTTCGACAAAATACAAACTGTAAGGCCACTACGTGCTCAATAAATAACTACTAAGAAAACCATTTGTTTCTTATAAAATATCGTTTATATTGGGTTCCGTAGCGTCAGTTGTGTTTCTCGCTTGAAATTTACGCGCAAATTTCACTACCGACGATGAAATGTTCTTCCTGCGGGAATTGGGGCCGTTAATCACCGCCAATTAAAAGTACGAAAACAGCTAAGACCAGCAGTTTATTGGCAACCATATATTACGACCAGAGTCGGTGTAGAGTATGTTTATATACCAACTCTGATTACGCCGGGAAACGAACTACCAATGATTTGTTTAACGATAACTAGAAAATGCGGGAATAAATTTGAATGAAATCTGATTTTCACGAATGCATAGTGATAGTTTTATAATGTAACGTGTTTGAAATTATAATTAGTTAACAAGTGAAATTATTAAAAAACTAATCCAATGTTACAATATAAGCTTTTCTTTGTCCGCTGTTATTATAAACAACATGTTCAAAAAGGATCTATAAGGCAACTAACATGCCCAAAACAGTTACAAGTGAAAATTCACAATGAATGAATTGAAAAATTTAGGTGAAAATATAGAAATATAAATTATTAAATTGGAGTACTAGTTGCATAATTATATATTATAGGTTGTAATTAAATACAATCTCAAGTGCTTTTATGTTATGAAGAATTTTTCATTAATTATTACAAACCTAAATTTATAAAGTTTCAAAGTATTTCTGCAATGTGAACAGTGGCTCATGTGGTTTACAAAACTATTGATGGAATATTTATCAAAACAAGTCATGAAATACACAAACAGGGATGGCATTCTCAGCTATCGACTAAACAAGTCGCCGCCTAAATTCGATTTTGCTTTTTTAGTCGGTAGATGTTGACCTGTAATAAGTAATCCACAGAAAATTAGTCGGTCGACTAAATGTGAAAACCACCGACTAAATTTTAGTCGGCCGACCAAATAACCGCGGTAACCAATAGTTACTGCAATCGATTAGTTTAGTCAGTAGCCGAGAATACCATCTCAGTTTTCTTGAAGATTTTCATTGTTTACAAAGCTACAACTGATGCCCAACGTCTTGATATCTCCATGTTGGTTTCAATCTTCCATTCATTGATTGTTCCATCATAAGCCTCAATTGTTGTTTTTGATTCATTGTCACCATAGCTAAGAAGATAATATTAAGGTAGGGCTGGTGTTATTTAACTAAAATTCATCAGAGTAATATATGCTGGTTTTATTATTTGCATAACTTTACAGGAGGATAAACAAACATGAAATTACCAATAAAAATGATCAAATTTAAAATAAAACATATTTTTTAATAGCATTGTGTATTGAATAACAAATGTATCACAGACTGTTATCGGTAAATATATCACAGACTGTTATGGTAACAATAGACTGATGTTGTGACAAAATAATAGGTAAATAAAGTATTATTGTCTGGGGAATTGTAAAAGTGGGATGCAAATGCTGTATTACTTGTTGATAAACAAGTTACTGGTATAATAATGAAAATACACTGATCAACCAGGTAGTATGATAAGGTAAACAATGAATAAAAGGTAGGGGCATGACATCTAATCTTCTAATACACCACTGCTTATACCAGCAGGTTTGTTTTCAGTAAATCCATAAGTTTTTCAAAACAAAATTAAAATACAAAGTTCTAATATTTACAAATACAACAATTTTAACCAATTTAAAGATTTGTCAAACAAATTGTTTTAGTATTTACAACTAACCACTTTAAAATCTTTAGACCCACTTACCCTCCAATGACGTATATCTTCCCATTCACAACACAAGCACATGAATCATATCGCACGTGGTTTAAGCTGCTAACATTGGTCCAAGTGTTGGTTCGTATGTTATATCGCTCGACGCTTTTTTCTAAAAAGGCCCAGACTCCGTTAAAACCTATAAAAACGATCCAATACAATCTATTTGACATGAATTTACAGAAATTAATCTTATGTCGCGTTACCAACCATAAAAACTACCAATTTGCATCGCCACCAGACACTTAAACAGCCAATTTCGCTGTTTAACTTTTTGACGATAATCGACAATCAAAAATCGGTAATTAACTTTGATTATACTTTCTGCATACCGTTTAAATCGTTGTTATGTCAACAATGAAATTTGATCTAAGATCAAAGTTGATTATACTTTGATTATACCACCCTAAGATTAGTTTCTTGCAGTTTGAGTTTGGTGACTTGAAGTGTGCAGTTGGTTTTAAAATGCAAACCAATTTCCTAAATTCAAATTATTTATTCAGATATATTAATATGCAATGTGTTTTACATTTCTTGTTGTTTAAACATACAATCTAATCATCCATGTTTAAATATTTTGTAATAAATAACGTTAAATAACACACAATGAGACAAAAATAATCCAGATAAACCTAACATGTCTACTATTCCGTTAAATCAGGTTTGATAATTTTTAACTTGCAAAGTATTTCTAAACATTTTCTTGTTTTTTCTAACATATACTACTCGCTTTAACAAGTAACAATACCTGCCATGATATACCTTCAATATTGCGGTTTATGTTATAAAAATATAATATTGTAAAGAAATGTGTAAATTCAGGTAATTTAACAAAACAAACTAATTTAGAGTTTATATATAAAATAAACAACGAACCAATGGCATAAATCTCATCATTGTAAACAACACCACAGAATCCAGATCTTTTCTTATTCATTGATTTTAGTGATTTCCATTTCCCTTCTCTTGGATCAAAACTTTCCATTGAGTTTAAAGGATTAAATCCAAAACCCTCATCCCTTCCACCAAACGAGTACAAGCGACCTGTACAAGAGTTATGTTTAAAAATAATAGTAATTGTTTCATAATAATCAAACTAAGGATCAACAATATCTCTACCTTTTTTTTACAAATTAGTGAAAGTTTTTAATGTATTTTATAAAATATGAATAAACTGTATTTGATAAACCAGTCTGATACAAAGTATGAGGAGAAGAATAAATAAATATGAAATTTACAATGGTTTACATTGAACAGTGTCAAGGAGGAAGGAATTTACAGAAGTCGCAAGAGCTCAGAGGTTCGCCGAGTGCTAATGACGTCATCAAGAAAAA
Source organism: Ciona robusta (assembly GCF_009617815.1). NCBI lineage: Eukaryota > Metazoa > Chordata > Ascidiacea > Phlebobranchia > Cionidae > Ciona > Ciona robusta. The sequence goes on along the minus strand of NC_143244.1, from coordinate 7,414,211 downwards.
AAAAGTAAACAAGAAACATTAAATCGAGCAAACATTTATCAAAAATCATTTTCAAATATTACAGCAGCTTTATTATTTTAAAATTACTAATTATTAATTTAAAAATTACTCCTCACAAACAAATTTAATTAAGAGAAAGCTTGCTTATGTTGATGTCGTTTAGATGCTTTTCTTTCTTCAACTTTAAATATTTTTGATTCGATGTGCTTAAGAATCATTATGTTTATTTTTGTGTAGTTTGAGCCCGTTTTACTGTCATATTCAACCCACTTTATTATTACATTTATATTTATTATACCAACCGTTATAAGAAACAAGAGCATGTTGCCATCGTTCAGTTTGCATTGGAGCAATGTTTGTCCATGTATTCACCACTGGATTGTATAATTCAACTAATGATAATGCATTATAACCATCCCATCCTCCTGCTACACACATTTGATCTGTAACAAAACATATTACAATTATAAAATTATTAGTTCTAATATCACAATATTCACTACTAATGAGAAACATAAACTACTTCATGTGTTTGGTAAAGAATAAAAGCTTAAAGGTTCAGACTTAAGCAAGTAAGTAAATTAGCCCACCCCAATATACTGTTAACACAAATACACAAGCAGGGGTTAATAATATTGTAAACATTTTTTCTACAATAATTTTCTACCAATATATTGTTAAACATAATAAGGAACCAACCATTCAACACAGCAGATGCTGCATGCCATCGTTGTTCCTTCATAGATGCCACCTCGTTCCAACCAACATCAACTTGGATTAAACTTAAACATTCGACAAAGTTGGAATCATCACCACCAGCCGTATAAACATGGTTGTTTATCTTCACACTGGTTGAACCCCACCTTTCATACAAGGTTGACTGTGGATAAAAATGACATCATTAGCTGACTCATGATAGGTCATATTCACGAGTCATGATTATGAAGTTTCTAAAATCACCAGGTAGTTTTTTGGCAAAAAATCTGTACAGCCCATTTATCTACAATGGTGAAACCAAATTTAAAATATTGGATTTGAAATTATTTAAAGTGGGTCCCTAGGAGGAATAATACACAACATCAAACACTCTGTGGCAGCTAAACAGTTATTGGTGTTAAACTGCCTATTATTCATGTTTATAAGTGACATGTTTTAACAATATAAAAATCCATAACATAAAAATCTCCATGATTGGAGCACTATGTGAAGCAGGATTGTAAAAATACCCCATTTTCAGTGATAATGTCACCGTCCGGATCGTCGAAAAACGTCCGGATCGTCGAAAAACGTCCGGATTTTTTTAATAGAAATAAATCCTATTTATATTAAAATCAACTTTCTTACGTCCGGCCAACAATATACTCTTTGGTTTCTTAGTTAAGTAATTATTGACGACATAAACATGCGCTATATTTTAACCACATCGGTTACCCTGCGAGAACACCGCGAATAGCTAAAATGACGGAACGGTTCGTCCAAACATTACAAAAAATGCATTTTCCTAACACCTACTATACTAATTTTGACACAAATCATGTCACATGGAACCTTTATGTGGTGAATTTAAAATGATATTACATTTATTAAAACGACGTAACAAATCGGCAGAAACAAAAGAAAAGTTTTACGCACGTTCATCGTGGATTAAAAATGTAACGATGATTACGTCGTAATGCCTTTGATAAAGTATTAAAATTTTAGAAAACAATTGTGGTTTATGTGCTACTATATTTCGTATAATTGTTTTATTCCCGATATAATTTTAAGCCAGCAACCAAGAATAGTTTAACTTTAAATGCAGGTAAATTGCGTTTAAGTGAATTTTAATCGGTGCAAATATTAGAGCGAGGAGCGACGCTATCAGTAAATTGGAACCAACGCAAATTGTAATATATTATTACAAAGTATCGTCCCGGCCGAGCTTGGACAGAAGCCGAAAAACATCGTTTGTTGGCACCGCACGAGAACCAGAGTTCCATTACGTCACTTTTCACGAGAATAAATTCACAACGATTGCTTCGTTTGTTATGTGTGGAATGTATGCTACCACATGCGTCTTCCTTTATTTCCTACGCCGTCACAGAGCATAAACATGTGACGCTCATACAAGATGTTTCAATCTCGTGGTTCGTTGGGCAGTGGGCCCATTCCTCCCGATTGTTACGTAATGAAACGTCATAGTTATGTTGCAATAAGACATGTGACGTAACAATTAAGCACAAAATGTCCAAATTGCAACAAGGCAATGTTTGTTACTTGAGCGATTACGTTAGCTGATAATTACGAACACGCGACGAACATAAAACATTAAATCGCAGCTTTAACAACCGTTTCTATCGCACAGGCGCCCGCACTTGACTGTGGGGATAGTCAGTAATACGCTTTATAACAAGATTTGGTAGCTTGGGTGACAGACGCATGTAAAACATAATACGTCCGGATTTTCAATAAAATTAAACGATCACCGTCCGGATTTACAACTTTTACAATCCTGATGTGAAGTAATACAAAATATAAAACACTTGAACAACCAACCTTTATTTCTCTCAAATGTTTCCCAACAACGTCATAAATTTGAACAAGTTTCCTTGTGTCATAACCACCCATAATCATAAACTCGAATCTTTCATCTATGGTGAAATAAAAGTAGAATTATGACTCAATATTGATATTAAAATGATTACGACAAAAATGCAGACAATAATTAACTAAGCTGCAATTTAGTATACAATAAAGAAACATATTCTAATTTAAACACAATGAGTTCTAAACTAGGTGCACACAAAAGGAATAGGAGCTTGTCCAGCACTACAGGTTATGTGGAAATGTACAATTGATTTGAAGACATTTCTTGTCTCATATCTCCAATATACCAACCATAGAATTAATATGACACTATATTATCTATACTTGGTTCTGGTTGATACATAAGCTGACCCATTGGTATTATGTGTAACCAGAAATATATAATCGCTACAGTTTAATATAACTGCTTCAGATTCATGAGATTATTATAAGTCACCAAACCAAGTTTTATATAAAAGAAAGTAAACAATGAGTATAAACAATATGTGTTACTATAGAGGGTACTGTGTCCTGTAACCAATCTAGTTTTACTTTATGCCACAGCATTAATAGAAATATTATAAATTACCTTCTCTGGCTCCACCTTGTGCCACAGCACCACCTGGTACAAACAGTTGATTTTCAAGACGAGCGACATATTCTGGGTTGAGAATGTCAAGAAAATAATCTGTTCTTTTAATCCATTTCTACAAGAAATATAAACAAGCGACAATTAAACCAGTGTCAGTATTAAAGATAATGTAATGCTAACTCTATGGTATTAACAACAAGTTTGTTAAGCCTACAAAAATATTAAAGTCAAATTAGACTGAAAAAGGTGTATTACACGTAATAAAACTATTGCAAAACTAATAATAATCAGTCTAATTTAATATACCTCAGATTTTTTAACAATCTCTTCAAGGAATGCAGTTGATAGTTTCTTGACATCAATCAATTGAAACAAACGTTCAATGAATTGCTGACGCTGTTTAAAGTCGTGTTTGATCCAATTCAAGATGGTCCTGAAAATCGAATCTTGGCCAGAATCCTGCAAATTGTAGAAAAATAGTACTTTGCACAAAACAATTACTGATATGATCAAACAAGGTCACTTTTCACTAATCCAATATAAAAATCAAGGATTTAAATTTCTACCTGTTTCTGTTTCAATGCAATCAGAGATTCAGCTTCATCTAAGGATAAATCCATGAATTTCAATTCTTTGGAAACCAACTCTAAGTGGTCAACAATGAATTTGTCACATTTTTCCACCAATTCCAGAAGCTGGTATCTTTGTGCAAAGGAACGGAAACTTAAACAGTTCCGAACAGCAAGTGCATCATTGAAGAAGCTAACACAATATCCCTTCACATCTAGAAACATATGTTTTAGAAAGTATGAATCAAACTTAGGCAAATGCAGATATTACCATTAAACTGCAAGTAATCTGAAGCCTCATAAAGTTGGCAAACAGTTTTATCGCTTATATCGATCACTTGTAAGTAAATGAAAGTGAACAACAAATCTAATATTGAAGCCTTCATCCCCTTTACTTCAATATCTTCATTAAAACCTTCCTTGAACTGAAACCAAAGTAACAGAATACGTAGCAATTATAAATTATTTTTAAACAAAATTTATTTATATGAGGTCTACAACATGCAAATGATATAATTAAACTATTTTAACAGAATCTACTTTAACAGATTAACATTTATGAAGGGAATTGTCACAATAAATATCAATTGGTACATTACCCCAGACGTGAACATTTTCTCATAATAATCAGAATATCCAGCAAGAATACTTTTCTGAGCTGAAACTTCTCCATCATCTAATTTGAACGTGACATCAGTAAACACTTTTCTTTTACGTAACCTGAAAATTATTCTGTCGTAATAAACTGTTGTACTTTGTGCAATACAGGAAATAAAGCATGCTAAATATGCATACTGCATAGCTATTACATATAACAAACTTAATTCAAACATTATACATATTTTCTTATTTATATTATTTCGATATATTATGTTGTGTTTTTATTAATAACCTTAAATGAAACTGCTGTAAACTTATGAAATAATAAAGCAATTTAGATGAATGTTACCTGTTTAACTTTGTAAGTACACGTCCTTCATGATCGCCTTTGTATTGTATCACGTGTTCATCATTTGTAGCCATTTTATGCTTATGTAGAGGTTGGCATATAAAAGCTGATTTATTTTTCACCAACCAAGCACTGAAAGGAGTCAAATGATAAAGTGGTAAATTAAAAATACTTCACAATGTGACTATAACGCATTAAGAATGAATATTAACATTTTTCTTAGTAATGATTTTATGAATTAAGAATCCATATCCACCTTGGGAACTATGTTTGAAAGAACAATAGCTTTCCACTGTGTTAACCAGTCTGATTTTAGCAAACCACAATTATTATCAAAGTTTAATTAAAACTCCATAGTACTATGCGGTCCCGGTGCTAGTGAAGAATCCTCCCCCACATTATTTGCTAACCACTAACCCCTAACTACTAACCCTTATAACCACTAACCCCCTAACCAACAACCCCTAACCACCAACATGTAACACTTTCCACCAGCCTATTCTTTTAGTAGTGGTAGTATAATTAGTGCATGTCCGCTATGTCCACAGACCACAATATTTACTAATTCACTATGTTCGCTATGTCCAATTGGAATATTGTGGACATAGTAGACATAGCAGACATAGTGGACATAGCGGACATAGTGAATATTGTGGACATAGCGGACATGCACTAATTAAAGGGACCCCATACTATGTAAAATCTTTATGCAAAGTTTTACGATTTGACAAAGGCTTGTATGTGTGTGTGTCTTAAAATATGTTAAGCAAGCTGTATAAACACACTATGAACATCTTATACAGTTAAGACCAGTATTTAAGTCGAAAACGTCATTTCAATTTAAAAAATGCGTTTCCTGTCTCGGTTTGCTAGAAATAGACGATAGCTTGCCACTGTGTTAACAAACTGCGACTGTTTTCTGTGTAGCTATAGTGGTATTATCTATAAGTGTGTTATTATATCCATAAGTTTATACATGTATTAATATATCAGCTTTCCTTACTGTGATTCGTGTAGTTAATACTGTGATACGTTGTGCACAACACACCCAGTAACGACCAACATTCGTTGGTACAAGAAGTTCCTCTTTCTAAAAATTGGGGGAATTACCGGGAATGTGCGCGCCTTTTCGGTAATGATTATGACGTAATAATAAGGGAGCATACCTTTAAAAATCAACACGTGCTACAATTAGCACAACTTAAATAAAATTCTTTTACTGTTTGTTGCTATGAAGGTATATCTTGTCGGCTTCTATGTTTGCCTGGAGTTTATGTTGCTTAATAGGTCTTATACATAACGGTGCACGCCAGTCTGAAAAAATACTACCGTTGTTAATAATTGTAACACCATTAACCTAAATAAGTATCCAGAAACTATAGTTCGACAAAATACAAACTGTAAGGCCACTACGTGCTCAATAAATAACTACTAAGAAAACCATTTGTTTCTTATAAAATATCGTTGATATTGGGTTCCGTAGCGTCAGTTGTGTTTCTCGCTTGAAATTTACGCGCAAATTTCACTACCGACGATGAAATGTTCTTCCTGCGGGAATTGGGGCCGTTAATCACCGCCAATTAAAAGTACGAAAACAGCTAAGACCAGCATTTTATTGGCAACCATATTTTACGACCAGAGTCGGTGTAGAGTATGTTTATATACCAACTCTGATTACGACGGGAAACGAACTACCAATGATTTGTTTAACGATAACTAGAAAATGCGGGAATAAATTTAAATGAAATTTGATTTTCACGAATGCATAGTGATAGTTTTATAATGTAACGTGTTTGAAATTATAATTAGTTAACAAGTGAAATTATTAAAAAACTTATCCAATGTTACAATATAAGCTTTTCTTTGTCGGCTGTTATTATAAACAACATGTTCAAAAAAGATCTATAAGGCAACTAACATGCCCAAAACAGTTACAAGTGAAAATTCACAATGAATGAATTGAAAAATTTAGGTGAAAATATAGAAATATAAATTATTAAATTGGAGTATCAAAAGTACTAGTTGCATAATTATATATTATAGGTTGAAGTAATTAAATACAATCTCAAGTGCTTTTATGTTATGAAGAATTTTTCATTAATTATTACAAACCTAAATTTATGAAGTTTCAAAGTATTTCTGCAATGTGAACAGTGGCTCATGTGGTTTACAAAACTATTGATGGAATATTTATCAAAACAAGTCATGAAATACACAAACAGGGATGGCATTCTCAGCTATCGACTAAACAAGTCGCCGCCTAAATTCGATTTTGCTTTTTTAGTCGGTAGATGTTGACCTGTAATAAGTAATCCACAGAAAATTAGTCGGTCGACTAAATGTAAAAAACCACCGACCAAATAACCGCGGTAACCAATAGTTACTGCAATCGATTAGTTTAGTCAGTAGCCGAGAATACCATCTCAGTTTTCTTGAAGATTTTCATTGTTTACAAAGCTACAACTGATGCCCAACGTCTTGATATCTCCATGTTGGTTTCAATCTTCCATTCATTGATTGTTCCATCATAAGCCTCAATTGTTGTTTTTGATTCATTGTCACCATAGCTAAGAAGATAATATTAAGGTAGGGCTGGTGTTATTTAACTAAAATTCATCAGAGTAATATAGGCTGGTTTTATTATTTGCATAACTTTACAGGAGGATAAACAAACATGAAATTACCAATAAAAATGATCAAATTTAAAATAAAACATATTTTTTAATAGCATTGTGTATTGAATAACAAATGTATCACAGACTGTTATCGGACAATAGACTGATGTTGTGACAAAATAATAGGTAAATAAAGTATTATTGTCTGGGGAATTGTAAAAGTGGGATGCAAATGCTGTATTACTTGTTGATAAACAAGCTACTGGTATAATAATGAAAATACACTGATCAACCAGGTAGTATGATAAGGTAAACAATGAATAAAAAGGTAGGGGCATGACATCTAATCTTCTAATACACCACTGCTTATATCAGCATATTGTTTTGAGTAAATCCATAAGTTTTTTAACAAAATTAAAATACAAATTTCTAATAATACAAATGCAACAACGTTAACCAATTTAAAGATTTGTCATATCATTTTTTCTAGTATTCACAACTAACCACTTCATAACCTTTAGAACCACTTACCCTCCAATGACGTATATCTTCCCATTCACAACACAAGCACAAGAACCAAATCGCACGTGGTTTAAGCTGCTAACATTGGTCCAAGTGTTGGTTCGTATGTTATATCGCTCGACACTTTTCAAAGCATGACCACCTTAATAAACATTATACAAACAGAGTATAGAGTAATTATATTGTTAAATGTTATTGTGTAGTTTAAATTTATTTGCTAAAAAATTAACATTGGTTTCTTGCAGTTTGAGTTTGGTGACTTGAAGTGTGCAGTTGGTTTTAAAATGCAAAACAATTTCTAAATTCAAATCATTTTTTTTCAGGTATATTATTATGCAATGTGTTTTACATTTCTTGTTGTTTAAACATACAATCTAATCATCCATGTTTAAATATTTTGTAATAAATAACGTTAAATAACACACAATGAGACAAAAATAATCCAGATAAACCTAACATGTCTACTATTCCGTTAAATCAGGTTTGATAATTTTTAACTTGCAAAGAATTTCTAAATATTTTCTTGTTTTTTCTAACATATACTACTCGCTTTAACAAGTAACAATACCTGCCATGATATACCTTCAATATTGCGGTTTATGTTATAAAAATATAATATTGTAAAGAAATGTGTAAATTCAGGTAATTTAACAAAACAAACTAATTTAGAGTTTATATATAAAATAAACAAGGAACCAATGGCATAAATCTCATCATTGTAAACAACACCACAGAATCCAGATCTTTTCTTATTCATTGATTTTAGTGATTTCCATTTCCCTTCTCTTGGATCAAAACTTTCCATTGAATTTAAAAGATTTAATACAAAACCCTCATCCCTTCCACCAAACGAGTACAAGCGACCTGTACAAGAGTTATGTTTAAAAATAATAGTAATTGTTTCATAATAATCAAACTAAGGATCAACAATATCTCTACCTTTTGTTTAACAAATTAGTGAAAGTTTTTAATGTATTTTATAAAATATGAATAAACTGTATTTGATAAACCAGTCTAATACAAATTATGTGGAGAAGAATAAATAAATATGAAATTCACAATGGTTTACATTGAACAGTGTCAAGGAGGAAGGAATTTACAGAAGTCGCAAGAGCTCAGAGGTTCGCCGAGTGCTAATGACGTCATCAAGAAAAAAAAAGTAAACAAGAAACATTAAATCAACCAAACATTTATCAAAAATCATTTTCAAATATTACAGCAGCTTTATTATTTTAAAATTACTAAATATTAATTTAAAAATTACTCCTCACAAACAAATTTAATTAAGAGAAAGCTTGCTTATGTTGATGTCGTTTAGATGCTTTTCTTTCTTCAACTTTAAATATTTTTGATTCGATGTGCTTAAGAATCATTATGGTTAGTTTTGTGTAGTTTGAGCCCGTTCTACTGTCATATTCAACCCACTTTATTATTACATTTATATTTATTATACCAACCTTTATAAGAAACAAGAGCATGATCATATCGTTTAGTTTGCATTGGAGCAATGTTTGTCCATGTATTCACCAGTGGAATGTATAATTCAACTGATGATGATGCATTAATACCACCATCACATCCTCCTGCTAGACACATTTGATCTGTAACAAAACATATTACAATTATAAAATTATTAGTTCTAATACCACAATATTCACTACTAATGAGAAACATAAACTACTTCATGTGTTTGGTAAAGAATAAAAGCTTATAGGTTCAGACTTAAGCAAGTAAGTAAATTAGCCCACCCCAATATACTGTTAACACAGGAAGGGGTTTATAATAATCTAAACACTTTTTCTAAAATAATAATCCACCAATATATTGTTAAACATAATAAGGAACCAACCATTCAACACAGCAGATGCTGCAAGATATCGTTGTTCCTTCATAGATGCCACCTCGTACCAACCAACATCAACTTGGTTTAAATTCAAACATTCGACAAAGTTGGATTTATCACCACCAGCCGTATAAACATGGTTGTTTATCTTCACACTGGTTGAACCAGACCTTTCATACAAGGTTGACTGTGGATAAAAATGACATCATTAGCTGACTCATGATAGGTCATATTCACGAATCATGATTATGAAGTTTTAAAAATCACCTGTTATTTTTTATGTCAAAATATCTTTACAGACCTTTCATCTAAAATGGTGAAACCAAATTTGTAATATTTGATTTGAAATTGTTAAACGTAGGTTACGTAGGGCCTTAGGTGGAATAATACAAAACATAAAACACTATGTGGCAGTTAAATAGTTATTGGTGTTAAATTGGCTTTTATTCATGTTTATAACGATGACGTTTTGGCAATACAATAATACAGAATACAGTATAATATAATATTCTCCACTGGAGCACTATGTGAAGTAATACAAAATATAAATCACTTGAACAACCGACCTTTATTTCTCTCAATTGTTTCCCAACAACGTCATAAATTTGAACAAGTTTCCTTGTGTCATGACCACCCACAATCATGAACTCGAATCTTTCATCTATGGTGAAATAAAAGTAGAATTATGACTCAATATTGATATTAAAATGATTACGACAAAAATGCAGACAATAATTAACTAAGCTGCAATTTAGTATACAATAAAGAAACAGATTCTAATTCAAACACAATGAGTTCTAAACTAGGTGCATACAAAAGGAATAGGAGCTTGTCCAGCACTACAGGTTATGTGGAAATGTACAATTGATTTGAATGAATAAATGATGAATGAATGTATGAATGAATGAAACTTCTTTTATCCTCGCGTGGCTGGAAAATGACAGTCGTTATCACACGAATGTTCATACACCTCGTGCCAGCTTACGAGTTACCATGTATGTTACTTTGTGGGCTATTATTTTTTGGGGGGGATTTTTTAATTTTTTTATGTGTGGCCGATACTTTGGACAACTCCTTAGTGTCTTTCCCAAGGACACATAGGCGCACAATGCAAATAACGACAAGCCTTGAAACCATTACCTCTGGCTTTAAAGCAGGCGTGCTAACCAACTGTGCTGCGGCACTGGATTTGGAGACATTTCTTGTCTCATATCTCCAATATACCAACCATAGAGTTAAACGACGTTATATTATCTATACTTGGTTCTGGTTGATACATAAGCTGACCTATTGGTATTATGTGTAACCAGAAATATGTGATCGCTACAGTTTAATATAACTGCTTCAGATCCATGAGATTATAAAAGTCACCAAACCAAGTTTTATATAAAAGAAAGTAAACAATGAGTATAAACAATATGTGTCACTATAGAGGGTACTGTGTCCTGTAACCAACTAGTTTTACTTTATGCCACAGCATTAATAGAAATATTATAAATTACCTTCTCTAGCACCACCTTGTGCCGCAGCACCACCTGGTAAAGGCAGTTGATTTTTTTCAAGACGAGCGACATATTCTGGGGTGAGAATGTCAAGAAAATAATCTGTTCTTTTAATCCATTTCTACAAGAAATATAAACAAGCGACAATTAAACCAGTGTCCGTATTAAACATAATGTAATGCTAACTCTATGGTATTAACAACAAGTTGTTAGGCTTACAAAAAAATTAAAGTCAAATTAGATTGAAAAAGGTGTTTTATACATAATAAAACTGTTGTAAAACTAATAATAATCAGTCTAATTTAATATACCTCAGATTTTTTAACAATGTCTTCAAGGAATGCAGTTGATAGTTTCTTTACATCAATCAATTGAAACAAACGTTCAATGAATTGCTGACGTTGTTTAAAGTCGTGTTTGATCCAATTCAAGATGGTCCTGAAAATCGAATCTTGGCCAGAATCCTGCAAATTGTAGAAAAATAGTATTTTGCACAAAACAATTACTGATATGATCAACAATTCAAACAAGGTCACTTTTCACTAATCCAATATAAAAATCAAAGATTTAAATTTCTACCTGTTTCTGTTTCAATGCAATCAGAGATTCAGCTTCATCTAAGGATAAATCCATGAATTTCAATTCTTTGGAAACCAACTCTAAGTGGTCAACAATGAATTTGTCACATTTTTCCACCAATTCCAGAAGCTGGTATCTTTGTGCAAAGGAACGGAAACTTAAACAGTTCCCAACAGCAAGTGCATCATTGAAGAAGCTAACACAATATCCCTTCACATCTAGAAACATATGTTTTAGAAAGTATGAATCAAACTTAGGCAAATGCAGATATTACCATTAAACTGCAAGTAATCTGAAGCCTCATAAAGTTGGCAAACAGTTTTATCGCTTATATCGATCACTTGTAAGTAAATGAAAGTGAACAACAAATCTAATATTGAAGCCTTCATCCCCTTTACTTCAATATCTTCATTAAAACCTTCCTTGAACTGAAACCAAAGTAACAGAATACGTAGCAATTATAAATTATTTTTAAACAAAATTTATTTATATGAGGTCTACAACATGCAAATGATATAATTAAACTATTTTAACAGAATCTACTTTAACAGATTAACATTTATGAAGAGAATTGTCACAATAAATATCAATTGGTACATTACCCCAGACGTGAACATTTTCTCATAATAATCAGAATATCCAGCAAGAATACTTTTCTGAGCTGAAACTTCTCCATCATCTAATTTGAACGTGACATCAGTAAACACTTTTCTTTTACGTAACCTGAAAATTATCTTGTCACAATAAACTGTTGTACTTTGTGCAATACAGGAAATAAAGCATGCTAAATATGCATACTGCATAGCTATTACATATAACAAACTTAATCCAAACATTATACATATTTTCTTATTTATATTATTTCGATATATTATGTTGTGTTTTTATTAATAACCCTAAATGAAACTGCTGTAAACTTATGAAATAATAAAGTAATTTCGATGAACGTTACCTGTTTAACTTTGTAAGTACACGTCCTTCATGATCGCCTTTGTATTGTATCAGGTGTTCATCATTTGTAGCCATTTTATGCTTATGTAGAGGTTGGCATATAAAAGCAGGTTTATTTTTCATCAACCAAGCACTGAAAAGACAAAGTGGTAAACATGTTTGTTCAAAGTTTCATGGTAGCAACAACAAGCCTTAAACCTGTAACCTCTGGGTAAGAGGCAGCTTTTATATGCCAACTCAACTATCTGCCAGTACTGCCCCAGCATTAGATAAAGCATTGCCGTTTTTGCTTCTTTTTAATGTGTATGTTGGATCAACTATTAAACTACCATGTAAGCCAACATACTGAACATATTGTGGACTATATACAATACAAGTTTTATTGACAATTTGACATGCCCTTGTATGTGTTTAAAATTTAAAATAAGTTAAGCTAGCTGTTTCAAAAACACACTGTGAACATCTTATGCAGTCTAGACAAGTATTTTCGGTCGAAAACGTCATTTCAATTTAAAAATGCGTTTGCTGTCTCGGTTTGCTAGAAATAGACGATAGCTTGCCACTGTGTTAACAAACTGCGACTGTTTTCTGTGTAGCTATAGTGGTATTATCTATAAGAGTGTTATTATATCCATAAGTTTATACATGTATTAATATATCAGCTTTCCTTACTGTGATACGTTGTGCACAGACCCAGTAACGACCAACAATGGTTGCCACGATACCCGTTGCTACAAGAAGTTCCTCTTTCTAAAAATCGGGGGGAATTACCGAGAATGTGCGCGCCTTTTCTGAAATGATTATGACGTAATAATAAGGGAGCACAGCTTTAAAAATCTTGTCGGCTTCTCTGCTTGCTTTGAGTTTAAGTTGCTTAATAGATCTTATACATAACGCTGCACGTCTTAACAAAAACCACCTTTTTTAATAATTGTAACACCATTAACCTAAATTGGAAATTAGAAGCTATAGTTCGACAATATACGAACTGCAAGGCCACTACATGCATAATGAATAAGCCTGTAACTATATAACATATTATATACGACAGATTATAAAACGGTTAGTATTTTTGTTTTGTAACACACATTTTTTTCACATACACCTGAAAGGTAATTTTACTTTCTGTTCGGTATATTTGAGTATTTAGCTTGAAGGAAACACAAGCCGGACTGATGTGCAAATACATCCGGATTCAAACTTACAGCTACCATATATGTTTGCTTAATGAGTAAAAGGCACTCAGCCCACTATTACTTTATAAATCACTTCGCAGAATTAAGTAGCAGACAGGTGAAACACTGCGTCGCGTATAGCTGTGTATATTCGTACGTTGGCTTTAATTTCTTTAGCACCGCTTTTAATTGTATGTTGAGAAAACCGGAAGGCGTAAGATGGTTCATTTTTCATTCTCTTTTATCATCTCAATTAGCAATAAACAAAGAATATTCAGAATTACAACCGCATCCTCGCGACTCTAAAAAAAGGCGATGTTAATGGTGTAAAAACACGATTAGAAAATGTGAGATATTATATGTAATAACGTTTATTTACCCTACATTACTGTACTGTAGGTTTTAAGTCGATACTTATAAAATATGAGCAAATTACTGGAAAAGCGGACGAGTCTGAGTTCGTTCTCAGACTTGACAGATATGCAGGTAACAGGTGGCTTCCAGATGAGCGGACTTTTATTAAAGAAACCAATGGGTCGACCATCAAACAAATGGTCAAAAAGGTTGAACGATTAAACTACTTTAAACTTTAATTTAACGACTATGGTATGACTGGTAGTTCCTTTATATAGTGGGGGGGGGAAGATGGGACACCTTTAGCACATAATATCCAAATATCCTGATCGTGTTTTAAACAATTAACCACGGTCTATGAGAGTCATGAGGACATAGTTTCATATTTCTTTGTATGTTGTTTGTTTACTATACTAAATGGACAAGAAAATAGAGTTAAAACGTGTCCCATCTTCTCCCATCCTACTGTATGTTGTTTTAATTATTTTTGGTATACGACAGTGCATTTAATGAAAAATATAAAGAAATTTATTATTAATGCCTATTTGTGATATCAAAAACTTGCTGGTGCGAAGTTCTTTTTGTTTGCTAACGCGCTACTTTCGGTTTAACTATTTACACATACGTTGCAATAATTTAATGTAAACTTTGGCGGCAGATTCTTCGTACTGAAAGACAGTTTCATGTTCTATTATGGGGAAACGGAAAAGAAAATATTTGATACAAAAATATTCAATATACACCCGAAGGTAATTTAACGTAAACACAGACCTACGCGGAAATTGATTCTTCGAAAAAAAAAAACGTTTCGACGCAGTGAAACAATATTTTTCCCGCGTGGCCGAAAACGTCAGTCGTTATAACACAGAAGTTTTGTTTCATATACCTCGTGCCCGCTTACGAGTTACCACGTATGTTGTTTTGTGGGCGATTACTTTCTGTATTGATACGTGTTACATTTATGCGTTATGTTGTTGTAAATGAGCAATTAAAAAAGGTTACAAACCGCTATACTAACCAAATAGAACTGTAACAACTTTGTCACAAATAACTGCTTTTATTTTCGGTATTCTAGGCGGCGGTTTACAACGTACCGCACGCCAGCGTCGCCAAAGTATAATGACCGAGAAGAACTAAGGTTATCCGTACTCTGCAAAAAACATGGGTGTCCGCTAGATGCAACTCAATGCACACACAGACACAACAAATAATACGCCATAGAACTAAAACAGTTTGTCTTTTAGGGTGTGATACCACTTGGAGATTGTATAATAGAAGAAGCAACTTTGCCCAATCTTCCATACGGGATTCGAATTCTGCCTGCTAACGCTGATAAAAGTGATGTAAGTCTTGCAAGGTGTTTAGATTAAATTGTAACTAATGTATAGTAGAATGAAGGAATATGGCTTGGCTTTTATTCTGTAATATTTTCCGGCATTTTGTAATGAACGTAGAATATTTACTGAAATATATAACCTATAAAAGAGCGTTGTTGATTGTTAAAAAATCTCATTAGAAAATGTGGATTTAGGTGCTAATGGTATCCACCTTAACCTACAGTAGTAGCCTATCCTATACGACCACGGTTGATCATATTCTCACTTACATAGGCATCTGCACTGTACTTGGGAGCGGACGATGAAGACTCAAAACAGGAATGGATCAGAGCCATAGAGCAAAGCTCAAAAATGTAAAACATTGGTTAATATTTTTTTCATTTTTCTATTGGCGTGAGGTCTGACAGCACGGCAGACCATGGGACCTGGGATTTAGACCAGAGTTGGTCCATTACCCCAACATTCAGTGTGTTACTCCGGCTAAAACTGAGTTGGTTTATTTTTTAGGATTTAAAATACAGCCGCAGTAGATCAGTTAGCGCAAGCAAACACACAGAAGGTTGCATACGTGTTAACTTGTAAGCGGGCACGAGGTGTATGAAACAGATCACCCCGTGTTATAACAACTGGCGTTGCCCGGCCACGCGAGTATAAATAAGCTACATATCTGTTAACTCAGAAGCGGGCACGAAATATATGAAACAGAATACCCGTCTGTGTAACAACTGCGGTTGCCCCGCCATGCGAAGATGGTATAACTTATTATTTCAATGAACAGAACAACTTTGAATGCGGAACTTAGCGAGACAATGATCAGGTCTTTGCAAGAACAACTAATCAGCGTTTCAAAAGAAAGACAAGAACTGTTTGGTAAGTTTTGTTGAGTGATACAATACCGTGGGGTAAGAAGTATACGGTTATATAATTCTGTAAATATTATTTATTTATTACCGAATTGGTCGATAAAAAAAGAATTGGAACATAAACCATGTTACCCCTCTATACGATATATAGGTTGTGTAAAAGTCTTTTATAGATGCAGGTAAAAGTAAAAGGTCTATACAAGGACTTTGTTGTTAAATGTATTGCTATTACTGTTATTATAGCTTAAAACACGTTGGTTACAATGTGAAGTATTAACAGTATATACAAATTTCTTTATATATTTTGCACTTACACAAAGATCCAGACAAGGCTTATATATATGAAATATCAAAATGACGTATGGCATGTTGATACACAACAACAGGAGTCTGTATCAAAATCCATGTAATTTTTCAGAGAAATTCATCAAAGTGTCGGAAGAATTTGGTGCGGAACGCGCGAAAACCGAGGTGAGAAACTAATTTAGTCGATGTTTATATAACTTATAGTAGGATGAGGTAAGATGAGACATTTTCATTCTTTTTCTCGTTCCATTTCGTAGTAAAGTGAATATTTACAGATTAATATAACCGTATCCTGACGACTACCCATAACTTCACACTTTTATTACGAGCGTGTTTTACGACTGGCATTTTGTTGTCAACCATTTTTTTAAGTTTTTCGCGTTGATAGATTGTGTTATTTTAAATCAAAACGGGTTTAGTTAGATAGGTTTAATATATGAAGAGACAAACAACTTACATAATGTTAACATGTAGGAGTTGGAAGCTTTCAATTTTCAACTTGCGGAAGAAAAAGTTCGAATCCAGATGTTTGTGGACGAACTGCAGGATACTCAGGAAACTATAAAAACGTATATTGGCTTAACTAAATTAAATGTGAATGAATGTAACTTGTAACTTGCTTTATCCCCGCTTGTTCCATATACACCTCGTCGTGCTCACTTACGAGTTACCACGTAAAAAATAACAGTTGTCAAATAAACGCAGTGACTTGGAAGATACTTTGAAAAACATGGAACTGCTGGAAACGGAAAGACATAAAATGTTAGCGATTACAGTAGAGCTTCAAGGCTCGATTCAGGTATTACAAGATCTAGACTAGTTTGGAGTGTTTAAATTGCACTCATGCTGAAGAACAATCACTCACAAAGTTTAATTATTTAGTTCATTGCGAGTTGACCATAAGTTGGGTTTAACAGTCAAACTATGGAATGAGGCTTCTTTTCTCCGATTTTTTGTGTTTTTAAATAGCGTGATGTTCGTTATACCATGATCGAAGAGATAAACCACGTTATATATGTGCAGATATATAACATGGGGTAGTTGGTTTTTATTTGAAAGAAATTTCGTGGAACTAACTTATCGTTGCAGTTGTTATATTATCGACTTCTTTGTTTGTGGAGCTCTTGCTTTGTTTGTTGTGTTCCGTAAACTTAGCTCTCACTATCGCAATATTTACTGCACAGCAAATAATGCGCGTGATACCAGCGGAGAAAAATAAATCAAACGCAAACTTCCTGTTGTTTCGTTTAAATTTGTTTGAACTTTTAGAGACTTTCACAAGAGAGAGAAATGATATTATCTGATCTCGAAGAGCAGAAGAGAAACGATGCGGCTAAATCTGACGAGGCGACGAAAAACGTTGAGGAATTGATGCAAAAACTTGACGGAATCACAAAGCAAACACTGGAAATGGAAGAACAGAAAGCAGAGTTGGAAAAACTGTACGTAAAAAAAAAACAAATTGTGTCTAATTGTTGGGCACGTAGTTTCCTAGGCGAGTTCGCCCGATTTTTATCGCGATCAACGGTGCACCCGCGGAAAACGGGAACGAGTTAACTTTTTTTATGGCAAGACTAGGAATTGCGTTAGAGATGTTTGATTTACCTCTCCGCATGGGGATAAATAAGTGTTGAACATGTTGTACTATTGTACATTACATGCTGTTTATCTATGTTGGTAATAATTTTGAATTCCTGTTTCAGGCTTTCGGAGAACGAACAAGAAAAAGCAGAGTTTCGTTTGACAACAGAAGTGTTGAGCCATGAAATACAGGTAGAGTAATATAGAATAGACGACGTTTCACTTGCCATTGGACAAGAGTTAAGACCTATCATGGTTTATAAAAAAGTCTTGATGAAATAAAAGTCTTCGGAATGGCACGAAATTTTGGAATATTTTTTTATACATACCAAAAGAATTAAAAATCTAAATTGAAATAAAATAATTTGAAATCTATTGCAGGATTTGGAACAGGAGCGGCATCTCATGCAAGAAGAGGCGAAGGTATCTTCGGCATTTCATTTTTTATATCTGTCAATTTAAACAACCTATTAGTAACCACTTTGGAGCAATTATCGTTAAGTGGCTTGCCCAAAATATATGCGCCCTCAATGGTAGCAACATCGAGCAGATATTTTTTTGGTTAAGAGGCGGCCACAGTGACCAACACATGCGTCAAAGAACGAAAAATATAAATACGTGTGGTTTGTTTTAACAACATAACAGCTCATAACAGCCGAGATATAATAAGACGGGAAAAGACAGGTCATCTTTAGCATTTAATATCCAAACGTCCTGATGGTGTTTTTAACAATTAACAAACTGTCAGCAAGAGTCGTGGGGATACAGTGCTTTTATAATTATTTGAATGTTTGTTGTTTACTATCAAATGGGTCGTAAAATATAAAAAGGTGTCTCGTCTTCCTCCATCCTACTATGTGTTTATATTGAAACTGACCAGAAAATCTGTATCTTATGCAATAATTAATCTGTTTTGAAACAGGCTGAAAATGAAGAGAAGCAGAAGCTTTCCATAGAGTTGGAACATTGTAAGATTGCATTGAAACGTTTGCAGATTGAAGCTTTGCATTCTAAAGAAAATGAAGATATCAACGATCAAGTGATGACTGATGTCAAGAGTTTACTCGGTGAGTATGGTTTGTTTGGTTGATTTGGGATAGGACTACATATGTTGCACTAAACCACCTGTGTTATGGCTATGTGTTGCCCACCATACAAGGACGTATTAAAGAACTTCATCTTACCGACAATTTGTACAATCATCAACAGTGACCTTTAAATTTTTAACAGAGTTTTTCGAAAGTTGCGCCGAGAAAAGCAAACTTGAGATACAAAGAAATCAACTGAAACGAAAACGGATGTCGCAAAGGTTGAGTCGAAAGAGAAACCGATCTTTATCAACGCGTATGAGAAGCTCAGGGACGTTTTACGGTATGTAAGCAATTGAAATGTGTGGTGTGAATGAACGAAACTTATTTATTCCACATGTCGGAGCAGCGATATTCGTAAAACATGGGTTTTCTGTTTTATGCAACTCGTTCCCGCTTACGAGTTGCCACGTGTGTAACTTTGTGAGTTAATATTTTTCTGGAGTGGTTTAATTTATTTGCTGTATGTTATCAGGGTCAAAGCAATCTCCTAATTTTCATCAAGAGGACATCAAAGAAGATTTAGAAGGAGAAAAAGAACAAGAGAGAGAACAGGAAGAAAAGAAACAAGAAAGAGAACAGGAAGAAAAACAACAAGAACGACAAGAAAAGAAGACACAGCACAAGCCGTGTTAGAAGATCAAAATGATGATTTTTGTGACAGTTCCGAATCTACTGATATGTAATTAAGTAGGGTACTATGGTATGTGGACTCCGGATATACCGTCGTCATCAAATCCCATATTTCTTAATCGTGTTTTAAACAATTAACAACGCTTTCGTCATGGTGATACGGTTATATACTTCTGTAATTATTCCTTGATTACTTACGAATGGGACGATAAATAGAACGAAACGTAACGTCTTACCCACACCAATATAAATCATCAAACTCCCAAATTACCTATTTCTATTGTTCAGCGAATCAAACTACACGAACTTTAACATTTTCGTCATTCCAACGTGTTCTAATATTCCCATTTCATCCCCGCAAATTTATTATTAATTGTTTACTGCGTTCACGAATGCGCTTAGTGTTCTTTATTACAACACACTAGTTTTTCCATAGTTACCGAATACCAATGTAAGTAACTTATTTATCCTCGCATTGCGGGGCAACGACGACAGTTATAACATAAGTGTTTTGTTTTATAGCCTACACCACATGCCAGCTTACAAGTTATCACATGTGTAATACTGCTGTAAATCTATTAGCATTCTATACAAACGTTTTATTCTTGAACTAAGAATATTTATTTAAGGAATTTTGTCAATATATAGTAGGGTGGAGGGAGATGGGACACCTTTAGCACGGGAGTCGTGAGAATACGGTTTATAATTGTTTGAATGTTCTTTGTTTACTACCAAATGTGACGAGAAAATAGAACGATAAGGTGTCCCATCTTCCCCCACGCCACTATACTCAAAAAGTTTTGAAAATTAGGTCATCATTATTAGTTTGTGCTTCACTTTTTTGACAAAGGTTTAACAACATTTATATCTCATGTTAAGTCAGTATCATTTGTTTGTTGATGAACATATTATGTGTGATCTATTATATTCGTGCAAAGATATCGTGACAATGTTATTGTATAATAAACCAACAATCGCTATTAGAGTCTGTTATTGGAAGTTTGTACCGTTATAAAGGTTCCGTCTCAGAAGCCGTAGTGGTTTATGCCGCACAAAGCGTTGCATTACAAATGAGATTAGCACATAACTGTACAATTATTTCTTTATTTTTCTAAAATATACCATAATAGTAGAGTGGGGGAAGATGGGACACCTTTAGCACATAGTATACAAATAGCCTGATCGTGTTTTTAATAATTAACAACGGTCTATGGGAGTCGTGAGGATATAGTTTTATGACATTTTGAATGTTTTTTGTTTTCTACTAAACGGGATGAGAAAATGGAGTTAAAAGGTGTCCCATCTTCCCCCACCCTACTATATAATTTATCCTTGCAACTAAGCATGGCTGCAGTTGAAGCAATTAATTCTTTTCAAGTTGTAAGACCAAGAGATGAAGGGACAGCGGAGAGAGATCTTATATTTGCCATCGCGTTCGATGCATATTCCGAAAACACGTCTGTTTTCCCGAACGCACTATTCGGTCTTTGGTCTCCACGCAAAGATAAAGATGATCTTCTCCAAGAACTCTGTCTTGAAGATTGTGGTGGTGATTGTATTGGTAGATTTCCTTGGTTGTAACTCCATTCATTCACTCTATCCACAGCATAAGGTAGAACGTCCCTATCTTTCAATGAGGGGGTGGCAGCTCGTTTAATAGATTTCAAGTACGACCTTTCGTTATTAAACGACTGTTCAATATATTTCGACTTCTTGGACAAAAAGCAAACTGCTCGTTTAAGTTGGTCGATCTCTTTCAGGAAGTTTGTTTTTACTTTCTCAGCATTTTCAATCTCTTTTCTGAGATTTTGTATCTCCTGACCAGAATGATCCAGTCTGCGTAGAAAGAAAAATAATAAACGTCCTTGCCATGATACGACGGTTAGCGACCAAAGAATACGAGTTCATGGCTCAACAGTGATATCATTGTGGATGTGCTTGACTTTGGACAAGAAACTTAACGGTAACTGGCTTCAACGCAGTGATCACTATTGGGTTGTCCAAATTGTCATCCACACAGAATAAATTAAAGCCCCCCAAAATAATTATCCATAAAGTTACATACGTGGTAACAAGCGGACACAAAGTGTATGTTATAACATCGGTCATTGCCCAACCACACGAGGATAGATCAATGTTCAATCATTTAGTCAAGAGTTAAAGCAAAGGTATTTTGTTAAGTCCACGCCTTAACACAGCGGTTACAACAGTCTGCTTGTAGAATACGGGTTCGAGGCTGCCGTTGCGGGCGTATGTGTTCTTGGGCAAGACACTAGACAACAATTGCTTCGACCCAGTGGCTGTCTAAACTCCCTTTTCAGTCAACTCACTAATGATCAGCCCATAAGGTGGAAACTGCCACATATAGTCCACAGCAAGATAAACTCATGGGAAAACATGTTATAAAAGAATGAATAAGCGATGACAAAGCTCCTAGACCCTACCAACCAGTCGGTACTCACTTTTCTCTCATAGCTTTAGCATGCGCATACACAGTGTCTCCTTCATCTTCATTTAATATTATCACATCCACCGTTTGTGTGGAGCAACATCCTACCAACTTTATTTCCTCATCTTTCTTTTCTTCATGCAGGGCTTTCAATTTATCACTTGCGACCTGGAAATTAAACGTAATAACTAATGTTTTTACAAACAAGTTAGTTAGTTTAGCCCAAAAGCTAAAGAGATATGGGAAATGTTTTTGCCCAACCTTTGTCTATTAGGCCGACATGACAGAATAAAAAAGTGACATACATTAAGTTACAATGTAAACCAAGGTAACATTACTTTCAACAGCTTCCGGTCAGCCACTGCTCTTATTTGGCTTCTTTCTGCTTCTTTTTTTGCCGCTTTGTAAAGTTTTTCTGCAGATTTGACTTTTAATTCAGATTTTCCAATTTTTTCAAGATGGCCGACTTCAGCTTTTCGTGCTTTTTCCAATAGTTTTGTTTTTTTATCTATCTCCAAAATTAATCTGCAACAATACACTGGTTGAAACACAACAATGAAATGTTATTACTTTAACTTATTCAGAATTTTAAAACAGAAATTTAAAGTCAACAAACGGAAAAAATTTAAGAGTAAATGCATATATGTAAGTTTTAATTATGAGCAAGCTTTGGTCTAAATCCTCAGTTGCATAGCCTGTCAAGCTGCAGGACCGCACCCATATAAAATAGAATGTATATATTAATATATACAATGTTAGGGTAATAAGCCAACTCTGGCCTAAACTTCAAACCACATAGAATGCCACGCCATGCGACCTCACCCACTTTAAATAGAACAAAAACTTATAGCAAGATATTCACAACCACAATCATTACCTCTCCTTCTCACTTATAACCTTTATGCTCTCCTTGAGCGCTCGATCTCTTTCTTGAAGGGCTTGGTTCATTTTGAACTTGGCGTGTTGAATTGCGATGTCTCGATTCTCACAAGCGAGATCGGGGTCGGTTTGAATCCGAACATCTTTTGTTACTTTCTGCAACTTCCGTATTTCTTCTTCACGCTCGCGTTGCATGCGTTTTATCTGCGTGTATAATAGTACTTCATGACTGAAAGCCCAAAGTAAGCTAACTGATCATAATTTCTGGTAAGAATTAAGAAAAAGCTTAGTATCGCTGCTTATTTATTCTCAGATAGAAGAGCAACGTTAGGTATATAACACAGGTGTTCTGATTCGTACACCTCATGTACCCTTAACTGTTATCATGTGTGTAACTTTGTGGGTGATTGTTATTTTGGTCTAGCTGTTAGATATCAAGCAAAATGATTTGCCCAAAACAAATATGTTTACAATGATACACAATGGTAAGACCATCAAGCTTTAAACCCTGTATCTTGTCGTTAGAGACAAAAACAAAATAACATATAGACTGTATCCATCTTGACTTACAGTGTCTCGTAGATCTTGTTTAATATTCAAATCTTTTCTTGCACGTTCCTCAGTTTTTCTGAAGGAAGTTCTCAATTCATCCAGTTCCTTGATCAAGTATTTGTGGGCTTCACTCAAATCCTGGGGGTTGCAATACAAATTGAATAATTTTGTATAGTTTTGAAATTATCATAAATTTATCCTTGTGTGTTGGTGTAAAGGTGACAAAGAGTTATAACAGTGCTATATTGTGCACCATATGTGGTAACTTATCCTTGTACCTGCTTAGATTTACCATGTATGTTACTTTGTAGGTAATTGATTCTTCTGTATGACTGATGATGGGTTGGAGCAATTGCCGTTAGGTGTCTTGCCCAACGACACATACACCCACAATGGTAGCAGCATTAAGATTGGACAGAGATTCTTTACAGTTAAGTGGGACCACTGTGCTATTACATGTGTTGTTATTAATAACCATTTACATAAATAGAATACATTGTGTTTCTATTTTTCAGGAACTGCACGAGCAACATAGAGTTAAACAAGTAAAATGAAGTTTCACCTGGTTGCGTTCTGCCGTTCGGAATTGTCTTGATAGAATTTTATCTTTGGCTTTTCCGACCAAAACCCTTTCATTCTGCATTTCCAGGTATTGATCCTAAAATTTAAATATCAGTTGGTGGGTTCTGCTTTGAATAAAATGTAAATTGAAAAATTTCACATGGCGGGAACCGACAGTCTTATAATATGATTGTAGTTTTATGCACCTCGTGCCCACTTACTAGTTTCTATGTATAAACCTATTTTTTCCCGCATTTAGAGGCAACGGCAGTCATTATAGGATGGATGTTCTGTTATATACACCTCATGCCTGCTTACAAGCTACCATGTATGTTTGTGAGACAGGCACTCCAACTACTGTGCCACGGCCCCGGTTAAAACATAGATATGAAATTATTTACGAAAATAAAAGTTCTACACGAAAGTAACTTATATTTATCTTACTTTAAATTTTTCTTTCTCTTTCCTAATTTTCTCACAGTTTTGGTGAATTTCATCTTTTTCTTTCTTCACTTGTTTAAAAGCTTCTTTGAATAAATCTCTTTGTTCTTCAACTTTTTCCATTTTAAGTTGACAACTTTCAACTTCTTTGGTTAATCCATTTACTCTATTAAAAAATAATTTAATTGGATTCTATTCGAAATAAGAGACTGATGATGCCATTTTAGGCTTGTTTCTTATATAAAGAACTAATGGGGTATCTAAATTGAAAGTTACACAATCAGCATAATAGAGCACAAGATGTATAAAGCCACATTGGTGCGTTATAACACTGTTATAACTCTCCCTTACCCCAAAACACATGGATATACACCTGCGTTATAACTCCAACTATCCACGCAAGGATAACAATTTACATTCATTCATTCCTATAACCATTAACCTGCTAATATAATCATTCTTCTGCTTTGTAAGCTCAGCGGTTTTTATCTCATATTCCTCAATTGATTTGCGAAGTTCTGTTTGTTCTTTCTGGCGTCGAACGATGTCGTATTTCAATCTTTTTTCTTCAACTCTGCAGCCATCCACCTGGGTGAGTTTGTATAAATGATGTTAATTTACTCAATATACATTTTTTTATGAACTTTACATGATTTCTGTATGAATGAAACTTAACTTATTCCATTGATACTTATTTTTTGATTCATAGTGATAAGATTAGGGGTACCTGGGGTGACATTTGGCATCATATGTTTTAATACACCAGTTATAAATAAGAGCCAACTTTTACACTGCTGTTAGGTGTCTATACAAACAAACAGAGCCAAAGTATATTGCATTCACCACATTAATCAATGAGGTTTCCTATGTTTGACAACTATGAGTGTAACCGTATTTTAACAATGTCACCCTAGATTTTACCTGCTGTTAGGTGTCTATACAAACAAAAAAAGAGTCAAAGTATATTGCATTCACTGCATTAACCAATGAGGTTCCCTATGATTTGGAATATACACTCTTTACTATGACTCTATAAGTGAACATTTATATAAGTGTTCACCCACAAAGTTGAATACTTTGTACCTCTACAGCAAGTCTGGAGCGTACGAGGCTTAAGTTCATGGTGGGAAATAGGGCAATAAGGACACTAATGTTATTTTTACTTGTGTCAGTAAAAAGCTTAGTTTAAACTGTTATCTTACTTCTGTTGTTAGGTTATGAGTCCTCTCTTTAAAATGTCCAATTTCATTCTTCATATCTGAGATATTCGATTGCAAACCTTCAATGTTTTGTCGCATTTGTTCTTCAAGAGCGAGCAGTTTGTCTCTTTCATTTCTAAGCTCTGTTCCCCACTGTCCAATATTATGTGACTAATATAGTATAGTATTATACAAATTGACTATTGTGGAAAGGTTGTATTATAAACTGTTTATTATATAATTTATTATTATAAAAAGTAATATAATACCACCTTCTATATACAACCTAGTAATATAGAAGGTAGTATTATTACTGCAGATCACAAGGTTAGAGGCTGTGGTTGCTAACTGGAGATCACAAGGTTAGAGGCTCAAGGCTTATCTATGTGGGTACATTTGCCCTAGGACAGGATTTTTTAGCTCATTGATCCAAGCCAGTGGTCACCAATATGGGTTGTCAGCCAAACAGGCAAAAAAACAATCACCCACAAAGTAACACACATGGTAACTTGTAAGCAGGCATGATGTGTATGAAACAGAACACCTGTGTTATGACGACTGTCTAGCCAAGCTACATGAAGACAACTTGGTTACATTCATCCATTCATATACTAAGCCAAACACCTCCAATCTTTCATCACATTCCTTCCTCAGATTATTTGAAGTCTCCAACAACTTCTCCTTCTTTTCAATCAAGGTAGAAATTGTTTCTGTGGCTTTTTCTACCTACATGGGGAATATCATGAGGAATATATTGGTTATCCGGAATTGCTGAGTTGCAATTAAAAATTAGGTTGCTCACAAAGCATTTTGACTGTTATTGTAAAAGTTAAATCATTTTATTGTATGCTTATAAAAATTTAAGTTGCCAGAGCTTTGCTGACAATTTTTTCTTAATACAGTATTTAAAACAATTGCAAATCCGGGCTATTAAATTGTGGCTTTTGAATTAGGGCTTTTAATTTATGAAGCCACAAACATGTTACCTCATTTGTAAGTTTTGTGGCTTCAGCTTTAAATTCATCTCTCTCAGCTTTAAACATCTGACAAGACGCGTAATATTTATCCACGTCTTCTAACATAGAATGGATATATTCCTCACGCTTCTCACTGTAGTTATTGTTGTATGCGATGTACATTGAATGCCTGGTGAGAAAAACATATTTAATATGACACTTATTGTTACATCGAGTTATCGCGTTCGCTTAAGTGCGGAAATCCTAGTGACCTAGTGTAGGGTTGGTGCATATCAGGCTGCGTGGTTTGCACATAGCAAATCCCGACTGCTACACTTATCCTCAAGTAGATTTTACTTGTGCCAAAACCTATTTCTTTTTTGTCTTCTTTTTTTTAAATTAATTTGATCTTTACATTATAAAAAAGATAAATAAAATTTATGCTATGTTAAAACTTTGGGGTCATAGCCAAAGATTTGTCACTATTATATTTGGCTGGGTCCCCCACTACAGTGGTTCACAAATTCTTTTGACTGTTATTGTAAAAGTTAAATCGTTTTATTACAAATACTTACAAAAGTTGTGTGAGATGTAGTTTCGTAACTTAGGTCACAAAATTTTTGCTGTTAATTTATGTATAATATTTTGGATTTCCAATAAAAGCATGAAAAGCACCAGTGTATCCCAACACAAGATAAAGGTATCTTATACCAACCCATGAGCCAACTTTTGTGAATCAGAAATATACATGTCTTTTATATCGGCAAGTAACTTCTCGTTGTTGAAATATGCATCTCTGTGAACCTCACTGAAACATTCTTTCTGAAACAAAATATTTAGTGTTTAAATAATTTATGTGGCATATCGTATATTTATTATCACAACCTTACACGATCAAATCATATTGCAACTGCCGTTCACCTCCACAACATTGTCATTTGTCACACCCCAAAAAGAATAGGAAACGGCGAGCACGTGACAAACACGTCACACAAAGGAGTACACAGGCGCGTTACACAACAATAATAATACGGCGCCTTCTCTGCCTCGAGCGAACTCGAGTTGGCGCGCAGAACATACTCTACAGCACGTTACATGGGGAACCAAACAGCGCTACAGTTAATAAATTTACAATCCCATTTAGACCGGACAAGCTCCTATATAATGTTTTGTGTATGAATTACTAAAAACAAGGCATAACATTATTCTGCTTTTACAACAGGGATGACACAATATGTTTTCACATTACAGTTTTCAGCATTAAGTTTTACACTATTATTGTCTATATAAACAAGTACAGTATTTTACCCTGCTTTTAAGTGTCTATATAAACAAGCAGAACCAAAGTATATTGCATTCACCACATTAAGGTTCCTTATTTTTGACAATTAGGGGTGTAACTGTATTTTAACAATGTCACCCTAGATTTTACCCTGCTGTTAGGTGCCTATACAAACAAGCAGAGCCAAAGTATATTGCATTCACCACATTGAGGTTCCTTATTTTTGACAATTATGGGTGTAATTGTATTTTAACAATGTCACCCCAGATTTTAGCCTGCCGTTAGGTGCCTATACAAAAAAGCATAGCCAAATTATATTGCATTCACCACATTAATCAATGAGGTTCCCTATGTTTGACTACTATGAGTGTAACTGTATTTTAACGATGCCGCCCTAGATTTCACTAAAAAAACTATAACGACCACAAACACAGCTACCTCCAGCATTTGATAATATCGCTGACGTAGAAGTTCGGTCTCGTTTTCAACTTTCCGGACTTCGTTAAACGAAGATTTAAACTTAAATGTTGCATCACGTGATTGTTTGTATAATTCAAGCAGATTGGATTCCGAATCTTTCAATTCCTGGGAACAATATTTGTTTGAAAAATATAAACAAAAACAAAATGGGTTTCGGTTCAGCAGCCAGGCCTTTTAAGAGAGACTCTTTCCCACACCTTTTATCCATAGCGTGTTTTAATAACTGTCGTTTTGCTGTTGACCCCCTACATAAATGATCATTTGGTTACTACGAACAGATTGGTTAATTCCATTTCATACACCTCCTGCCCAGCTACCGTAACTAACTAAACTAAAGCAATTAACATCGCCAAAATTTTTGTTTTACAGCAAAAGTAAAATGGTAGTTACCCTAGGGTATTTCCCCCATTGAGCAAAATAGATAACACGGTGACGTCACACCAACAAATATAAAGGTCACGCATGTTGATGATTGAATGCAACTTATTCACCCTTGCGTGGCGTTACTAACTTGTGTTATGTTTCATACACCCTTTGCCCGTTTATGTAACATTGTGGGTGATTGTTGGACTGATAATTTGCACAGCCCATTAATGACTGTTGGGCTGAGAAAACCCCCTGGGCCTTCGAACAATTAGTATCGAACCCATATCCTCTAAGCTGGCGCGCAGCCAAGGACATGCCTGATATCGTTGTAGCCGAAACATATTAAATTGTTATTTTTGAGGGTTTTTTTACGACTGTCGTTGCCCCGCCATGCGAGGATAAATAAGTTACATACATGGTAACTCGTAAGCGGACACGATGAGTATGAAACAGAACACCTGTGTTATTAAGACTGTCCTTGCTCTGCCACGCGAGGATGAATAAGTAAGATTCATTAGTTCATGTTTTAATATTTAAACCAATACGTCTTACCTTATATATACGGCGATGATCTGCGCTCGCCAAACTCTTCGATTTTTCTTCCATATCATATAAATGCGCGCAAAATCTCACTTAACAGCAGTACAAGCACATAAGTTTCACCTACAAACTGTATTGTATGGTATACTAATCCAGATAAAACATAACAGGCATAGCGAGCGATATAATACGACATTCCAAAGCAATGTTCTTTCGCCTCTTATTCTCCAACAAAAGCCGACACTTGTAAACCGATACGAACGCTGTGTTATGTCAATGAGACAGATATTGTTGTTTTGTGGCGGAATACTTATACATACAAAACGATCATATATCGCACTGCACTTGATATTGTTGAGCAAAATATTCTTCCTAAATCTCGAATGAGAGAATGTAAAATTGTAGTCATGTTTTTAATACATCGCAGTTTGTGGTAAAAATGTTAAGACCTTAACTTTCTGATCGTGTTTTAACAATTTAGAATTGTGTAAATACGGTTATGTAACTCATTAAATTTGATTAATCTTTGCTTACTACCAATTAAAAATAAAATAAAAGAATAAAAACAAGTCCCATTTTACCCCAATCGCGGCCTACTATAAAAATACATTAAGTATGGGCCGTGAATAGATAAATATACAAAGTAAGTCGCTTATTTATCCTTTCTAGGCGTGAAATTCAGAAGTTAAAATACTATAGGTGTCCTGCTTCGTGCATATTGTCCGCACATATACATATATATGCAATTATGCGCCTATTACCACATGGAACAACATATTTGTTTATTATACAGTTTATACCCCATAACATAGCACTGTTACGTCATCTAACGTAATTCTCCTTACATTTGTGCGTAACAATACCCATTGTTTAAAATGTAAGTCCGATTTAACCTTCATATAAATAAACTTTATATGAATTGTGTGCAACCTATACTGCCATGGGTTCGTCTTGTTCTAAAAATGGCGTTGGGCCATCCGGTAAGTTAAAAATGTAACTTGTTTATCCTTGCCCGGCGGGGAAACGACAGTCGTTATAACACGGGTGTTCTGTTTCATACACCTCATGCCCGCTTACAAGTTACCACGTATGTAACTTATTTATCCTCGCATGGCGGGGAAACGACAGTCGTTATAACACAGGTGTTCTGTTTCATACACCTTGTGCCCCCTCACGAGTTACCACGTATGTAACTTTGTGAAATTTTTTTTCTGCTTGGCTGACAGTTTAGACAACCCGTCAGTGACCTCTGGGTTGAATTTGCTTTAATTTATTCGTTTAAAATGAAGACGTCACACCAATGTGATCTTCACTACTTCACCGGTCATATTTATAATATTAAGGTTTCTCAAATTAAAAAAAGAAGTTCAATTTGGAACAAGTTTAAACCCGATAGGTATTTTAAAATATCAATTGTGGATAAATAACTTATACAAGGGGGCTATTCCCAGCTTCGGTAGTTTCCCACATACAGTGGAAAATTCAATAATTTTGGTTTGTGGAAAGTCCCTAATAATGAGTTAATATAGGGACACCTTTAGCACATATTATCCAAATATCCTGATCGTGTTTTAAACAATTAACAACGCTCTATGGGAGTCGTGAGGATACAGTTTTATATTTCTTTGAATGTTCTTTGTTTACTACAAATTGGAACGAGAAAATGGAATGAAAAGGTGTCCCATCTTCCCCCACTCCACCAAGTCTGCTTTAATATTTTATATCAGACTTCGACCAATCTTCGTCCAAAACAAGCTTGGAAAGTGAAAAATGTAGTCCTGGTACAATCGCGTATAATGTGGAACGCTTGATTACGTCACAAGTTGAAAACGGGTTTGTTAACAATGACGTCCCTTCATCTGAACAACGATCTAAAAGATTGTCCGATATCGCGGAAATGTTATTTTTGGTAAGAATCAGCTCTGGTTGTAAGAACAATCTTTCCCCTTCTTATCTGCTAACTGGTAACGTAACAATCAACCACTAACCCGTAACACATGGTTATCTGTAACGTACCGAAGGGTTCTTCACTAATACCTGGTTATAAATTACCACGTCTTTAATTGTGTGGACTGTTTTATTACTCTATGACTGACAATTTGTGTACAACCCATTTGTTACCACTGGGTTGGAGCAATTCTAGTTAGGTGTCTTGCCTAAGGACACATACACCCACAAGAGTAGCATCAATCAGCCTTGAATCCAGCACATAAACTATATATTGATTTAGTTTCGCTGTCTTAGATGTATGCCGTATGCGTGCTTACCTACTTTTCCAATATTCTGCAGCAACAACAAACACTTGGAACGCAGCCAGCCGTGGAAATGGGAAATGAAAAACCGATCGAGCTTGAGTCGGAACAAACGCGACGAAGGCTTCAGAAACATCGGGCTTCGGTGGCGTATGCAAACGGTCGGGGGGGAAAACGGGGGTCTGTTGTACCAGAGTTTGAGATGACGAAGACACACGATCAGTAATTATAATACTTATTTATTTATTTTAATCAGCTAATGTGATTATTCTTTCAACGGCTCTAGTATAAAAAAACATGTTATTTTTGACATTTCTGCCAACTGACAAGTCCACGTCAGGGGATCTGGGGATGTAACCACAGAACATCGAAAATAAGCTAAGTTTTCATACACGATGATTCGTTGAAAGAATATTTAAATTATTGCTGGTAGCAGAAGTAATATAATGTTATTTGTATTTGATCGAAACTTTATTGACAGTGAGTTGCCGCCTGCCTCTGTTGTTGCCTCATCCACAATATGCGACGACACACAAGTTACCTCGGCTGTTCTAATAACGGCAGAGTCAGATCTTCTCGACCAAACAAAAAGCAAGCATAGCATTCTTGATAAACAAGAAAGAATAAAAGTTTCGGAAATGTCATATGCGGCCACACCGCTACCCGACACTCACTATCAGCGAGTTTCAGTAACTGGTGAATTAGATGACTTACTCTTGGACGTAAGTTTAAGTTAAATTTGTTTGCAACAAATTCAAAAATAAAAAAAATCATAAAATAACACACTGTGTGGAAAACTGACGAAACAAAACCAATTTTGTCCGATTTTTAGAATGAAGTTGTTTTAGAATTCACTTTCTTGCGTTGCTTTATGTATTTCGAGTTTCACTTTCAGGAAATATGAGACATGCAGTTGTTACCTTTAGCTGGATTTTTGTTTCTTATTAATTTTCCAATTTATTTTTAGGAAATACGAGACATAGGTATGAGTCTCATACACGCTTTAAAAACTCGTCAACATTACATGAGAGCTTGCCGTCAAAACTTTCCATCATCTGTGTCCAAAGCTTTGTCGGAAGCCACAGGGAAACCATGCAAACATCCTATTTATCCAGGTATAACAAATATTATGTGGAAGGTTTTTAATATATAATAGGGTGGGGAAAGAGGGGACATCTTTAGCACATAATATCCAAATATCCTGATTAAGTTTTAAACAATTAACAACGGTCTATGGGAGTCATGAGGATATTCTTTGAATTTTCTTTGTTTCCTACCAAATGGTGCATGGAATAGAATACCCTGGCGAATAATTTTCTATATTCGCTGTATTTCCAGCATATCAGATGGATTTTTTAGCATGTGCGCTAAACATACCCCGCATGACAACTCTTGACATGAGCTTATTGCCTGAATTAATCAGCCAAAAAGTAATGTATGCGGTAACTTGTTAGTGGGCATGAGGAGTATGAAACAGAACACCGTTGTTTAAACTGCGGTTGCCTTGCCAAGAGATGACAAATAAGTTACATTTATTGAATAAAAGTGCAAACATGTTGTTCACAAGATTTTTCCTGTTGATTCCCTTCTCTTCGTTCTTTAAATAACATATTCTTAGGTATCGTTTTTAAAGAGATAATTTAAAATTATGTTATGTAACATTGCTGTAACAGATTCAGTGGACCCGATGGGCAAAGCTCATTTCCCCAATGATGAAAAACACTGGAAAGTTGAAACGAAAAAGGGAATCGTGCAAATTATAGACGGCGAAAACGAAGTGTTTCTACCTCATGTTAATAGAGATAGATTTGTGGATAACCGGAACCTTCTCTATGCGTTTGTAGCTGATGGACCATTGTGAGTGTCAGTGTGGGCGAATGTGTCCTTGGGCAAGACACTTAACAGCAATTGATCCAACCCAGTGGTCACTAATGGGTCGTCCAAATTATCAGCTATACGTAAAAAAAAAAGAAAAAAAGTAATCACCTACAAGGTTTCATACGTGGTAACTCATAAACGTGTATGAGGTGTATAAAACAGAGCACCTGTGTTGTAACAACTGGAAAGGTGTCCATCTTCCCTACCCCGCTATAACACCATTGTCAAGCAGAAATGACAAATTATGATTTTTCTCAACAGAAAGACATTTTGTTACCGGCGTCTTTCGTATTTGAAAAACAAATTTGGGATGCATCGATTGCTGAATGAAGAGGTTGAGTTGGAAGCGATGAAAAATCCCGATGTTTCGTGCAGAAGAGACTTTTACAATGTTCGAAAGGTAAATATAATAAAGTTAATCTGTCGCAATGGTTATCGTGCTTGCTTTTAACCAAGAAGTTTTGGGTCAAGGCTAGTCGCTTCTACCATTGTGGATGTGTAGGCATATGTATCCTTGGTCATACAATTCATAGTAAATACCCAATCCAGTGGTCACTAATGGGTCGTATAAGTTGTCAGCAATTGCCATTAACCGATAAGTGTCTTGCCCAAAGACACATGCGCTCACAATGTTACCAGCAACAAGCCTTGAACTTTTTACCTCAGTGTTAGAGGCAGGCACGCTAACCACTTTGCCACAGACAGAACATGGTAACTTGCAAGGTAAAGTTCGTTTGCTCACAGATTGACAGTTGACACCCATATCCAAGCAGTTGCTTGGCTTAGTGTTCACTGATGGGTTGTTTAAAATCTAAACTACCAGCCATGTACACAAAAAATTGCCTTCTAAATAATTTCCCACCAAGTCACAGAAGCGGATAATTCCAAAAGTAAAATTTGTTTGTTTTCACAGGTTGACACTCATATTCATGCAGCTGCATGCATGGGACAGAAACATCTGCTTGGTTTTATACAGGAAAAGGGGAGAACGGAATCAGACAGAATTGTGCTTGTTAAAGATGGCGTTAAAATGACATTGAAACAAGTAAAAAGTTCATATATGGAAATTCTATATAATTTTAATATATACTTGACAGCCTGTATGTAACATTTAATTTCATTTCATAATTTTAACTTGTTAATTTCTGATGCAAACAGTGACGCAACTAAAAAAAGGGGAGAGGGGGATTTTCCAAAATAAATTTTGCTTAACTTTTTTTAAAAAAGGGGGGTCACGTCACCGAAACTCTCCCCCTGGCTGCCCACTGGATGCAAACGAGCTGTAAAAATGTATTATTGCATCAAAGATTCTAAGAGTGAATTATTATATCTTCCCCAATTTGATTCTGAATGATTTTTTGAAGGTGTTTGACAGTCTACAGTTGGATCCGCATTATTTGAACGTTGATTCATTAGATGTTCATGCGGTAAGTTATTACGGTGGATAATATGGATAAATGTAACTTGCTTTATTCTCGACTGGGAGCGCAACTTTTAAAATATTTTAATCTCAACCAAAGCGAGCGATCAAAAGTGCAAATTAAAAACGTAATAATTCAAATTTCAAAATGAAATTCCGTTTGTCGGCAGAGATGCCAGGCCTACACTGTCAAAGCTTGAATGAAATCAAAATTTTTCGTAGTTAATTCTTGCAGTAAAACGGAAGTCGTTATAACACAATTGTTCTGCCTTGATAAAATGTTTTTTTCAGCCAAAAATGCAAAATCTGCAGTTTTATATTTTAATCCTACTCTCTTTCACAGGACCGACAAACTTTTCATCGCTTCGATCGTTTCAACAACCTTTACAGCCCAATGGGAGCTTCAGAACTTCGTGAGATCTTCCTTAAAACAAGCAACGACATCGGAGGAGAATATTTTGCCGATATAATACGGGTGAGTGGTGGATGGGGTCAAATACGATCAATGACAGTTGTTAATAAATGTAACTTGTTTATCCTTGCTTGGTGGTCGTTATAACACGAGTGTTCTGTTTCATACACCTCATGCCCACTTACGAGTTACCATGTATGTAACTTATTTATCCTCGCATGGTGGGGCAACGACAGTGATGATAAGACGGGTGTTTTGTTTCATACAGTTGTGCCTGCTTACGAGTTACAACGTATGTAATTTTGTGTATGATAATAATTTTGTAACTATTTTTAACTTGTTTATCTTCGCGTGGCACCGCAATGACAGTTGTAATAACACAGGTGTTATTTTATACACCTTATGCCCAATTACAAGTTACCACAAATGTAACTTTGTGGGTGAATACATTATTGGACTTTTCTTTTTTTCATTGCTTACAGTTTGGAAAAATTACAAAAGTTACCAATGGGTTAGAGAAATTGAAAGAAACTTTACTATATAATTAAACTTTGTGTTTTTACAGCAAGTTGAGAATTCGCTTGTTGAGCAAAAATATCATTACCTTGAACTAAGACTTTCAATTTACGGGAAGAATTTTAATGAATGGCAGAGTCTATCTCGTTGGTTCACGTCTCATAAACTTCAAAGCACGCATATCAGATGGATGATTCAAGTACCTCGTTTATAGTTAGTAATCACTTTGTCTAATTATTACTTTGTTCCAATTAGGTAGGCTAATAATTTTGTATTAACAATAACATTTAGTTGTTGTTTTTCTGTTGATGCCTCTCTCTTTAATGGGTTTAATTATAAGCTATACAGAAAACAATCACCCACAAAGTTACATTCGTGGTAATTTGTAAGCTGTTTGAAGCATAACACCCGTGTTATAACGACTGCCGTTTTCCGGTAACACAAGGATAAATCAAGTTACATCAAGACATAGAGCTTAGGTCCATTACTCCTGTTATGTTTATACAATACACTCACAAAAAAAGTTAGGCTTAGACGGATAACACCAAGCCTTAAGTAGACCAATTTACAAGCAAGATACATTCACACCCATTAATTGCAGTGACCTATATAAAGCCAAGGGTGTTGTTGATTCATTTGAAGAGATTTTAGACAACGTGTTCCGTCCAGTGTTTGAAGCCACTGTTCGACCTCACAAAAATAAAGAACTCAGTTTATTTCTGCGGTATGTTGGTGTGATGTCCGCTGACAGGATCCACAAGTTTAATTTGTTTCTCTGTTGGTTTTAAAACGGCCAAACTTTTTTGTCGATTTGTTTTGGGTAATCTTGTTAGGATTACAAGAGTTACTTTGACAAATTGAGGTATATGAA
Organism: Ciona robusta; assembly: GCF_009617815.1. NCBI lineage: Eukaryota > Metazoa > Chordata > Ascidiacea > Phlebobranchia > Cionidae > Ciona > Ciona robusta. Next base: position 7,377,133 of record NC_143244.1, on the reverse strand, counting down.
ATAAAACATCTCACAAAGTTACATCTGTGGTAACTTATAAGCGAGCACGAGATCTATGAAACAGAACACCTCTGTTATAAATTCATAACGACTATCATTTTCTCGCTACGGGAGAATAAAGCAAGTTACAGACCTAGAAAATTTTTAGATGTTTTTTATTTACTACCAAATTGGACAAGAAAATAGAATAAAGAAGGTGTCCCATCTTACCCCAACTTACTTTATTTAAGGCACATCACTGGGTTCGACAGTGTAGACGACGAATCAAAACAAGAGCCAGGATTTATGAAGAAAACTTCTCCCACCCCAGATGAATGGAAGCGAACCAGTAATCCCTCGTACACGTATTATCTTTTCTACATGTATTCCAACATAGCACGTCTCAACTATTTACGACAGTAAGATGATTTAGTTCTACCTGTACAATGTAGAATATTAAACTATATTGCAACAGACATGCTTTTTAATTGGCCCTCTTTCCCCAACTTTTTACCCATAGGGTGTTTTAACAACTGTTGTTTTGTTGTTGATTCCCTTCTCTTCGTTTTTCCCTATCGTTTTCAAAGATATAAATACAAGTTGTGTTATTATAGTGTCCAGCGCCATGGCGTAGTGGTTAGCGGGCCTGCCTGTAACCATTAGGTAATGAGTTCAAGGCTCGTTGCTGCTACCATTATGGGCGTATGTGTCCTTGGACAAGACACTTGACGACAATTGCTCCAACCGAGTGGTCACTGGTGGGTTGTCCAAATTGTCAGTTTTACAGAAAAAAACAAAGTGCTGAAGATTGATTCCTTTCTATATTATATGTCTTAAAAATTAAAAAAAAATTATTTAAAACGGTATATTATATATTTTAACCTAATCCACAGCACAAAGGGAATGAACACGTTTACATTACGCCCACACAGCGGGGAAGCCGGACACCACGATCATCTACTCACAGCTTTCATGCTCGCAGAAAACATATCTCACGGCCTCGTCTTAAAAAAAGTAATTTAAAAAGTACAGTTGAAATATTGGCACATTTTTTTTAACCAGATCGAATAAAAATTTGGGAAGTGCTTTGAACCCAAAACCTCAAAAGTAATTTTTGAACTAAATTAAAAAAAAATTAACAAGTACAGTTGAAATATTAGTGAAAGTCTCAAGGTCACTCAGTTCAAAAGGATGTTGACACCAGTAGCACATAATTGTAATGAATGCAAAAACCCCACAAAGCTTAGGTTATATACTCATAAAATAAAACATGGAAAACATATATACAAAAAACAATGGGGACAAAGTTAAGGAGTTTAAAGGGGACACAAACATACAACTTAAAGGGGACAACATATATACACTTTTTATTAGGGGACAACAAAATGGTTTTAGAAGTAATGAGAGATTAACAAATTCATTGTATTTTTTCTTTTTCTTTTTAAGTTAAACATGCATAGCGTAAAACGTTAAACAACGGTATAGATGAAACGCCTTGTTTGGTCAATGCATCAGCCAGTTGTTTTTTCGATTCAACCCATTCCATTGATAAAAGTTTATTTGTTTCCATCATTTCTTTAAGGACTGCAATGTCAATTCGCAGTCGTTTGTCAGCAACCCCCTTCCTGGAATGAACTGCATCGTACAATGATCTGTTGTCTGTAATGGCGTGAATTGGTAATTTTGTTCCATGTCCTTTTCCATAGAACAACTCTGTAATCATATATGACAAATAATATGCAGCCTCAACTGCATCACATGCTGCAGATGCTTCTGCTGCCAATGTACTTCGAATCACTCTTTTAATTCTCTTCGACTGCCAAGACAAAATGTTACATTTTTTGTTTTCTCCAACAAGAAATATTAGGAAAGCACCTTGGCTACCACCGTCATGTAAATTGGCAAATGCTGCATCAGAATACACAACAAGTTTTAATTTCTCTACGTCACCTAAAGACATAAACTTAATTTTCAGATCTTCGTTATGTAACTTTCTAATAACTTTGTTGCAGTGTACAATATCTTTTACAGTTGCTTTGTTAAAATTTGTAGCCAAAACACAGACATCAAACGATATATCCGGTCTAGTGTGTGAGCTTACCCATAAAAGTTGGCCAATTTTCCTTTGAAGCAACTCCTTTTCAACAGCTGTGACGTCACTATTCATGTTGCCACGACGACAACCACTAATATTAATAGGTTCCAACAACTTTATGTAAGAGGATTGATCTACTGTTATATGTCCTATCGTCTCTTTCATTTCTAAGCCGATATATTTAAATTTTTCGCTGCTTTCCGATCCAATGGTAAATGTTTTATATAGTTTTTCAATCACGAGTGTTTTAAATTGATCATTACCTATCCACAGTATATCATCCACATAAACACACATCATACCTTGTAGAACATTATTGATATGATAGATGAACATTGCTTGATCTCCTGAACTTGGTTTCGCACCAGCGTCTATCATAAAACGTCGCACTCTCTCATACCACAAACGGGATGCATCGACCAGCCCATATACACATTTGCGAAGCTTCCAAACAACATCTGGTGGACAATTGGCCTCATTGGGCGGTTTCAAATAAATATCCCGATCAACTAATTCACCTTGTAAGAAAGCTGTCTTTACATCAATGCTGTTCATGCGCCATTTCATCTGTTTTGCTACGCTCAACATTATTCTCACAGCTTCTTTAGAACAAGTAGGTGATTCTCTTTGTAGATTTTGTTTTTGCTCTTCGAAGCCTCTTGCAACCAATCTTGCTTTGGGTACCATATCATCACCTTTTTTCTTCATGGTACAAACCCAACGCACAGATACACACTTTTGGTTTTGGTTCTTTACTTCTTGAAACACTTGATTTTCTCTCCAACTTAACAGTTCTTTCTCTTTTGCTTCACTAAAAATATCACTGGTTATTACAAATGATTCTTCAGTTTGTGGTGTAGTTTCATTATTAATTTGTTCATTAGTTTCATCATTAACATGTTCCAATCCGGTTACTTTCGAAAAATCAATCCATGTACGTTTGCCACGAACCTCATTAGGCAAATCATATTCAACGTTGTAAGAATTTTTATACTTTCCTGTGGCTTTACCGGCTCTACTTAAAATTGTAACTTTCTGTTGTACCCCATCTACATTGACAAATTGAACCTTATCATTAGCTCGCAGTCGTGGTTGTTGTACTATTGTTCTTGTTAATTGTGGCGCCGGTTGAACAACTTCTGGTTGATCATCATGATCACTTTCTTCATGATCACTTTCATCATCGCTGGATTCTTGGATTGACGGATCAATTGGAGGCTTTTCTGTGGTATCTTTGGAAATTGGATTATATACTTTATTGTGTTCATTTATCCTTGACACTCTACAGCTATGTGCCTTTACATATTGACCACCATGTCTTAGAAAAATGACTGCCCCATCTTGACCCAAAACCTTTACTGGGCCTCTCCACAATGGAGAATCATCACGTTTATAATATACTAGTTCACCTATGTTATACTTGTCACCGGTCTGACGAGTTTGTCTCCTCAAAGCTCTTCGAATCTTCTCGGATGATTCGGCAGAAATGAATGCCCTTCTGGCTGCATGTAGAGCAGATAGATGTGCACCAACATCAAAACTTTCAGCCTGTCCATTAAGTGCAGGTTGTTTGTCAGTAAGGGTGGTGGGTAGATTAATATTTCTGCCAAAAACAAGCTGGTGAGAACTAAAACCAAACCGGTTTACGAGTGCATTCTTTGCACTTACACTCCACGCTACTGCAGTTTCCCAACTGCATTTTTCTTCATATTTTATTTTTGTTACCATATTGGATAAAGTGAGATTATGCCTCTCACAAAGGCCATTACTCCATGGTGAATAGGATGCTGTTGTCACCACAGTGATATTAAAGTTGTGACACATGTCATGAAATACAGCATTGTTGAACTCCCGTCCATTATCGCTAAAAACCTTCTGCGGAGCTCCAAACAAACTAATCCAATTAGCCATAAAGGTTTTAACAATAACATTTGCACTCTTCGACCTAATTACTGATGCGTTGCTAAAACGAGTAAATGTATCAATCATGTGAAAGTACCAAACATTGGGCTCTAGTTCATGTAAATCCATGGCGACAGTTTCGTTAAAATCTGACCCCCAAGACAATCCAACAACAGGCCTTGCTGGTGTTTTTTTGTGTTTTTGGCATGTATCGCATGATTGTACAACATCCAGAATTAATTTTGATTTTTCTGGTGTCAGTTTGTCTGAACTTTTCAGTAGTCTTTCCAAATTTTCAGCAGACGCGTGGCCAAATTGTTTATGTAATTTGATAATTGAGTTACGCTCATCAGTTGTAGCCAAAACAGACTCGCAGTCGTAAATGTCAGCCGATTTTATTGGTAATATATCAATACAATAATGCCCGTTTTTCGATAAACTGAGTTTGATTTCATTTCCGAATAACCTCACAGTGTCATTTGATAAATTTAGTTGAGCACCTGCTTTTTTGAGTGACGTTTTACTTAATAAAAGTGGCAAATTTCCAGGAACAACCTCTGCACTAATATGGCAGCGCTTACCAGCAATGCAGGCTGGAAGTAAAACACTCTTCGATGAAATTACTTTTCTTCCATCCCCAAATTTGAAAAGGGTGTAGCTTGGAAAAAACTTTAACTTTTTCCTTTCACTTAAGCTTATAGAATTGATAAATTTATTAAGCCAAACCTTTCCACATACTGTTTTTGTGCACGCCGTGTCTAATATACCATGAGTCTCCGAAACTTTGTCTTCTCCTTTTTCCTCAAGAAGCAGGATGAGATTAACTTCTTCATTTTCCACAAGATTTGCCTGTCGTGATCGATGTGGACAAGAAGTTGCCCAGTGCATTTTTGATTCACAAATAACGCATCGGGTTATTTCTCCAAACTTGTTCCGTGGATTCTGTTTTCGTTGTGTGTCTTTTTTATTCCAATTCACTGGAGTCTTTTTCCTATTCATATATTGATTTTCAAACACTTCTTCCTTTACATTTGATGAAACAGCTTCAGTATTCCCAAAAACCCTTTTTAGAGAGGACTTCATAGTTTTGAGCTTTAAATCCGCACCCAACGTGAGTGCTAATTGGCGTTCACCATGACTAAGATTGGCTCCATCCATTAACTTGAAAGCTAAGACTGCGTCAGATAATTCCATCCCATGGCTACATATTTTACTATACAAATGTTCAAATTCAAGTATGTAGTTATTGATAGACAGAGATGACCTTGAGAATGTATTGAACCTCACATAGGCACTGTATGCTTCATCAACTTTTTCTGTTTTAAATGCCTCATCCAATTTGTTTAGAAGAATATCCAATCCACCATCACAATGCAGCTCTTCAGTTGATAAACTTGAGATGGCCCTCTGAGCCTTGACGTGCCCCTCTAAGGCATAAAGATTTACAATGATTGCTTGCTCAGATTTTTTAACATCAGAGACTAACTGCCACATTGATATCTTCCTTCTCCATTCTACATAGCAATCATTTTCAACAAATTTTGGTGGAGATCTTCTTGAAAGTGCCATTATTAACTTAATAAATAGAGTACTTAAAAGTTGCAACCATCCTCTGCTACCATGAAAGTCTCAAGGTCACTCAGTTCAAAAGGATGTTGACACCAGTAGCACATAATTGTAATGAATGCAAAAACCCCACAAAGCTTAGGTTATATACTCATAAAATAAAACATGGAAAACATATATACAAAAAACAATGGGGACAAAGTTAAGGAGTTTAAAGGGGACACAAACATACAACTTAAAGGGGACAACATATATACACTTTTTATTAGGGGACAACAAAATGGTTTTAGAAGTAATGAGAGATTAACAATTAGCACATTTTTTTAACCAGATCGAATAAAAATTTGGGAAGTGCTTTGAACCCAAAACCTCTGGGTTGGAGGCAGGGCGCTAACCACCGCGTCCAATATACATTAAAACGTGTTGTATCACACACATTTAATTAAATTTTATTTTATAGGTACCTGTACTGCAGTATCTCTACTACCTTGCACAAGTTGGCATCTGCATGTCCCCACTTAGCAACAACCATCTATTTCTCGAATACAACAAGAGTCCTTTCCCCGATTATTTCGCTCGTGGTTTGAACGTTTGTTTATCAACAGATGATCCGTTGCAGTTCCATTTTACGATGGAACCGCTGATGGAGGAATATGCTGTGGCCGCACAGGTTCGTTGGGTAATACTGAATATGAATGAATTGAATGTAATAATGTAACTTGGTTTATCCTCACCTGCCCGGAAAACGACAGTCGTTATAACACAGGTGTTCTGTTTCATACACCTCGTGCTCGCTTACAAGTTACCACGTATGTAACTTATTTATCCTCGCATGGCGGGCAATGACAGTCGTTATAACACAGGTGTTCTGTTTCATACACCTTATTGCGATGATGATAGAGCACCCGAGTATATAAAAAGATCTAATGTCACTCAATAGGCAGTTAAAATGAAATAAGGTGAAATTTGTTGTTAAACTTATTTTTATCCCTAAACAAAACTTTTCAACAGGTATGGAAGTTAAGTGTTTGCGACATGTGTGAATTGGCGCGCAACAGTGTTCAAGTTAGCAGTTTTTCACACACAGAAAAACAACATTGGCTTGGATCCACTTACAGGTAAAATTATTCATAGCATGTGGGTTTGTTAGAATGCCTGAGGTTCTGGGTTCAGGGCTCTTTGCTGCTACCAATGAAGTGTCCTAGGGCAAAACGCTTATTGGAAATTGCTTAAATCCAGTGGTTACTAATCAATAGTCTAAATATTCGCTACACAAAAAGAATTCCCCTCCAAAAATTATTAAAGTTTAATACATGGTAACTTGCAAAAGGGGACAAGGGGTTTGAACACAATTGATGTTGTAACAATTGATGTTGTATAGCATGTATAGCAGTAAAGCAACTTACATTTAACTCAGTATATACAATGTGTATTTCTTTGTTAGGGAAGAAGGAGAAGTCGGCAATGACACTTGCAAAACAAACGTTCCAAACATTAGAGCTGCGTTTCGTCACGAAACTCACGTGCAGGAACTCAACGTTCTTTGCCACGCCTACTCTCGCGATGTAACTGAAGATTTAGAGCCACCAAGTGAGGCAATTTCAAAGGTCGCTGGCGAGTTTGACAAAGTTGAAAATTCATGAATGTGGGATTCTTGCTTGCAGACTTTATACGGTGATATTCACTGCTACCACTTCCAATGTATTATCATGTGTGTTATCCAAATAAAACAAAATCAACTAGATCTCTTAGAACTGTGGTTCTTAAACTTTTTAGTATGCTTTACGCTTTTAACAAAGATGCTTATCAGATTTAACCCCAATAAGTAATGTGGCACTTATTTATTAAAAAGCGAAAACGACTAATTTAGTTATACTTAATGCAACGGATGCGCTTGCTTTTTGGCAACTAGTTGTTCAATGTCTGGTAAAGTACTACAATTGGCACAATTTTTCTGTCCCGTCAACTGATGTGGATATTGATTGGTAGCTCGTTTACCCTCTAAATAGGAGGAATTTACCCCCAGTTTAAGAAATGCTGGTCTAGAAGCATGCAGCTTTGCCTGCTCTCTGCATATGTTAGCCACAAGACTACTAAGAAATAAGTTTCGCTCACAAAAGAGACCACTGCCTTTGACTTATTGTGTCCCTGTAACCACAACTAGGAATAACATAATAAATAATCAAACAACACCTGATCACCAGCTTAATACTTTAACCATCAATTTTTGGTACTTTAAAAGAATTATTTTTTTCATACTTTCCATCAATTTTTCAAACATTTGACTCACTTTACGGTAAAAGCTTTTGAGCAAAGTGAAATCATTTTCGACCGGTCTGTAAGGATTTTCAACACAAACATTTTAAATTCGATAAAATCAAGTTTCGTAACTTTAAAATACGACACCAGTTGTTGTGACATCACACTAAAGAATTGGTAGTACTGCTTTCGTCACACTAAGAAATAAATTAACATGTTGTATAGTGGGGTAAGATGGGACACCTTTAGTACAATTAACAACGGTTTACAAAAGCCGGAAGAATACAGTTTGATAATTCTATTTAGTATTTTGTTTTCTTCAAAATGGGATGATAAATGAGCATGGATACGTGTCCCATTTTCCCCCACTCAACTATACTACGACCAAAAGCAAATTGTATCAAGTGTCCAATGATGGTAATGATGCAGCGCATATTACTTGACAAGCTTAGAACCCAAGCATCCACATGGTCCATGCATTTGTTACTTAAACAACCACTGTAGTTGTACAATACGTGCACTATCAAAAAAACCAAAAGCTTAATTGAATAAACGGAATTTGAACATGCGTACAAGATACATGTTATTCCTAACAATTCCAAATGTTTGATAAAACGACTTTATATAGTTCCCTCTTTCAGATATTGAGAAAGTTTTGGCGGATATTTCTTGTGCGTGACTTCTTTATCTAAACTCAGAAACAAGAAATGCAACGACGGTGCTGCAAATAATAACAACTGTACAATATAGATAGGACAAGCACCTATGAATTAGCAGTAAAACGCGTGGTCAGATAATGGCAGGTGAGGCGTGCCCAATCACAAGTAAAACGCAAAAATAATGTAACAGCTGACGACTGTTCCTTCACTTACACATAACTGCCACGAAACATGATAAATTGTGTTCGGAAAACAAGTTCTTTTATCATTTGTCTCTGGCTGTTATTTCCCTTATTCTGCCGATAATTCCTCAACTTTGCGTTCCTTAATATTCAGCTTCTCTTCAACTTGTTTATCCAAGTCGTCCAAACCTTTTTCAGCTATAATTTGTTCCCGTGGCCGAGCCCCGCCGAAAATTGCGGAATTTGGATTCGCGACGGCATTTACTGGTTTGTCCACTGTACGTTTCTGCAGCTTCAGACGAGGGCGATTACTTGTGTCTTTGTGGACAAAAATATTTAAAAAGATGATAAAAATTTTAAATAAATTTTGAATAACTTGAATTAAAGTATGAATGAATATAACCTTTATAACCTTAAAGAACAAAATATAATTTTTTCAAATTTCTATCTCTTACAGTTTAAAGAAACGCTGTAAGACTGTATTTTTATTTTTTGATAACGTTGGTATTAATTAACAGATAATATTTTTTTAACGTTGTCTCCAAAAAGGCAAACTTTGTCCGCAGTAAAGATTTATGCAGTTTGAAATACAAAGCCGAACTGCTAAAATTTTAGTGAGGGTACAAATACTTTGACACACCATTGACTCATATGCTATACACTGAACAACCATGAATGGTTGCTGGACACTCGTACACCAAATATTGCCACTAAACGTGAAGTAAACGACAATATTTGAAAACTTTTCGTCCGTAAAGCATATTCAAGGAAGTGTGTCAATAATTTAGATTTAGTATTATTATATAATATATATAGTCATAGTCATAGGCGCCGAGTTTTGAAATGTAGTGCAGAGGCGAGCCTATTATGACGTAACACAATCGTGACGCGCCTACGCGTACTCGGCGCCTATAAACGAACGATTTATATATCGGTCAATCTTGCAAATACGCACGGGGAAAGGATCAACGCGTAACACTGACGTCCAGCGTTGAGCAAGCGTAAAATAACGTCAATGAAACGCCGAAGTGTTATGACGTCACGATTGTGTTACGTCATAATAGGCTCGCCTCTGCACTACATTTCAAAACTCGGCGCCTATGTATATAGTAGGGTGGGGGTAAGATGGGACACCTTTAGCACATTATATCTAAATAACCCGATCATGTTATAAACAATAACAAAGGTCTATAGGAGCTGTGAGAATACAGTTTTATAATTCTTTGAAGTGTAACATGTTACTTTACTACATATATATAGTAGGTTGGGGAAGACGTGCCACCTTTTTATTGTATTTTCTTGTCCCATTTGGTAGTAAACAAAGAACATTCAAAGATTGTAAAACCCTATCTTCACGACTCCCATATACCGTTGTTAATTGTTTAAAATACAATTAGGATATTTAGATATTATGTGCTAAAAGCGTTTCATTTTACCCCACATGACAATATAAAGTAGGCAAATATTTTAATTTAAACTACATAAAGTGGTTTTTATACAAAGTAGTCAAATGTTCCAACAAGAACAAACCTGCAGTGGTAGGTTGATCTTTTTGTTCAGCCTCCCAGTTTTGGTACCGATCCCTTCCATGGTCTCGGTCTCGACCCCCTCTGTTATAACCACTGTTGTAATCTGAGCCACCAAAGTTTCGTTCGTTGCCGTAGCTTCCCCCACGGTCGTACCTTCCGTATGATTCTTGGTTTCCATTATTGTACCCCCGACCCCCACGCCCCCGATTGTAACCCCCGCCACCACCACCACCGCCGCGGTATTGTTCAAAATCTTGGTTTCTTTGCCCTGAATGGTTTGTTTGATGTAAAACACTGAATAAAATTTACTGTGGAACAGTAAGGATCTGGTGCCACTAAAACAAACAGACAAAAATCAAGTCCAACCAATTGTTATATAAAAAATAATAGATATCTATTTTGCCGAAATGACATCAGCTGTCTCTTGTTAAAAGAATAACTGTGACACAGTGGTTAGTTCCCCTGCTTATAGGTTACAGGTTCATTTACTCTACTGTTTGTGCTGTTCGTAAAAACAATTAATTGCATTCACTACATTAATCAACGAGGTGCCCTATGTTAAACAAATGCATGTGTAACTAAATTTAAAAAAACAGGACAAAAAAATCTGAGGCTGATGAGACAGTTAATTATATTCATCACAAAAACTTCACTAAACTCGATCTGACCTCTTCCCCCACCCCCATGTCCTCCTCTCCCTCCTCTTCCTCCCCCCCTTCCTCCTCCTCTCTTCTGCTCCGCTACATTCACACGAAGACACTGATCTTCAAATTGCTGGAAAGAGAAGATTTTTAAAAACTTTGAAAGACAAAGTTTGAAGGAAAAAAGGTTATGTTTCTTGCCAGATGGCAGACGCAACTTTGAAAATACAATACATGTTTTCATACAAGAGATATATGGCTAAAACATTATTTACAACATGTCTGGTAGCACAAGTAACAGAATAAATATAGAAATTCTGTTTCTACAGCATAATCAGGCTATAACTTCTACTTTGGCCAAAGGTCGGCAACTTACGGACCGCGAGCCAAGTTTTCTATGTGCGGCCGCGACAAACATAAATCTCTGATTTGGCCCGTGCAATGAAAAAGGCCAACCCCTGACTTAGACTATGGTCCATGCATATTAATACTCACAGCTCCGTTAAATTCTAATGCTTCTTTCAGGGATTCCAAATGCTCAAATTCAACGTAACAGTAACCTGTGATATAACAGTATAGATTGTGATGTTATTAAGGAATTTGAACCAATGTAATTTACTTATCCTAACACACAGTGAATAAATGAAAGTGAATTCACATGACAAGGCAATGGTATGTAACTTATTTATCCTCGCATGGCAAGGCAACGACAGTCGTTATAACACGGGTGTTCTGTATCATACACCTTGTGCCAGCTTAAAGGTTACCACGTGAGGTAACTTATTTAGTCTAACATGGTGCGGCAACGACAGTGGTTATAACACTGGTGTTCTATTTAATACATCTTGTGCCCGCTTATAAGTTACCGTGTATGTAACTTATTTATCCTCGCATGGCGGGGCAATGACAGTCGGTATAATACGGGTGTTCTGTTTCATACACCTTGTGCCCACTTATAAGTTACCACATATGTAACTTTGTGGGTGTTTGGTTTTCTTTATGGCTTACAATTTGGACAACACAGACACAAAAACACAGATAACTTGCCCCGAAACTTGTCTGTTTCTCTGTCTCTTACCATGCGGACATTCTTTATCTGTGTAAAGAAAACATTAACACTTCGTCGGCAAAAAAAAACTTCCAAAATACATTTTGTTACACCAGATGAGCTGCTAAATGATTAATTACATTAAACCTGATAGCAGAAGTAACAGATTATGTTGAACAAAAATGTTAACATGAGATAATGTAATGTATCAGCCAATAAGAAGAGTAATATAACTGTATGATGAATTACAATTGCTTGCCCATCAAAAACACTTCTTTATAACAACAATCAAAAATGTAACTGTAATTTGGTCTATAATCATACATAAGTCACTTCCAATTACAATATCACAACAGCAAGACTAAGAGACAAAAATCCTGCCCAAAAAAATCTAAACAAAAATCCTCAATGCAAAAAACATTTTAAAAGTTTCCATCTTTCTTACACCAAAATCTTTGCATTATGTCTGGTGATAGAAGTAACAAAATATGTTGAAAAATAATGTAACATCCTATAAGAAGAGTAATATAACTGTATGATGACCTTATTACAAGTACTTGCCCATCAAAACTACTTATTTATAACAACATTCAAATATTTTCATTTTAAAACCTTTTCAAAAGTTTTAATTTTTCAAATTTTGCCACAGAAGTTCTAATTTTGCCCACAAAAAATAGAAAAATGTTTCAAACAAAAATCCTGCGCAAAAATGTAAACAAATTAATTTTTTCTTACGCTTAAATCTTTGAAAATGAGATCGATGTCTCCTTGCACTGTTTGTGTTGGAAGGTTTCCCACGAAACATGTGAACGGGGGTTCGCTTGGTAATTCTGTTTGTTGTCGTTGGTTGCCTCTAGATCTGTACCCTCCTCTGCCACCATAACTAAACACATTGTATATTTGTTACAGAAACTGAGAAACGTAAGAGTTAATAGGAGAGTAAAAATTGGACCACACCGTAAGGCTAAACCTAAAATAACTACCAACCTCTCACACTTTCCACCAGCCTAATCTGTTATGTTCCAGACTATTCTTAACTAGTGCCAAAATATATACACAAATATATATTTATATAATACATTTTTATTATTGTAATACGGTTATTTACATTATGCCTGGTAGCAGAAGTAACATATTATTTATTTAGTCCATTAATAAACTCATATGGTTATATACTTAAACTAACTTACTTACCTTTGCCCGTAATTCCCCCTATCATTGTATGCCATAATCAGTTTATCACAAAATCGCATAAACTGTGAAAAAGAAAAACTAATTTAGCAATCAAATTACAATTATTGACACTAAACTATTACCGAACAAAATCTCGTTTCAAGCGAAATTATGCAACAAAAAGCGTATATTTATTTATCATCATTAAGAACTAGATTTTTAAACTACATCTATAGGCAAATATGGTTTAATATACGCCATTTTAAAATTAAAAACGCTACGATTTTCACTCCAACACCAAAAACGGAAACAACACAAGCAACACATGGCCGCAGCGCGGAAATGCCGAGTGTGAAGTATGTTACATGCTATCCGTTTCAGTGACATTTATCATTCATGGGATTTTTGAATCAATTTGAACAGAAAATCCTCATTATGTTTTCATTTAAGGCTTGTCTCGGTTATATAAGTATATGTTTAAACATAAATACTTAAAATCAGATCAGTTGTAGAATTTGGTATATTTTATTCCTTTTAATTGTGATTGCATATATACAGTAGCGGATAAATAAATTACAAGCAAACAATAATATATACGGTTTGAATAATTGGTGCTAAAGCAAAGATTAAACACAGCGAAGGTATAGCAGCAGAACCAGTGGTAGAATACGATACACTTTGGGTGGAAGGCATCGAAGAATTTCTTGGCCGAGTCAATAAATATGGAGGGGTTGAGTTTCTGTAAATATGCATGGTCGTCGTTGTTTGGGTAGAGTTTGGGGTCATAGGTTTGGTGACCATTGGTTGTGGTGTTGCACAATTAATGGTACTTGTAGAACTCATCGTAATTGAGCTGGAATCAGCACAGAGGCCATTTTCGCAGAGACTGTAGTTGGCGAAACACATGCAGCATGGAACACCAGAAAAATACGGTCGCGTGGTTTTATTTTGGTTTGTTGACAGCAGGCAAAAAGCAGCTGTGTTGGACATTGAAGAACATCGGGTCAACGCGCACCCAACTTTCGTGGACTCTCCTTTTACCAGTTGTTTGTACACATTACATATAGAAACGTTCCCGGAGCATCTATTAGTTCTGTATACGTACGTGTAATCTAACATAGATGTGATTAACCGTACCTGACTAGACATAGTATTGTTTTTGGATAAAGTGCGGAAAAACACACCCCCCGCGCCAACAGGGGTAATGGGGTGTAAATTATTGCAGATCATATTTAGCGAGAAGGCCATGTTTGCAAGCCTATCGTCCCAAGCCAACTTATGAATGTTGCTTGCCTTTAAACCTAATCTAGCTCGGTTGAATAACTTTACAATAGTCTTTTGATTATCTCCGCTCAGTGAAATACGAGTTGCGGTGAGATCTTTCGAACTCGTCTCATCTGCCAGTAGAAGCATCAAAGCAAACACAGCAAAGAACATGTTTCTTGAACCTGATGTTTCAGAAATAAGTCGCCACAGTTAAAAAGCTGCTTTTCGTAACTTTAACACAACAATAAATGGTTCTCCTTTTTTGTCAGATTGTTCATAAAAGTATTTCCGCGACGGTGGCCTATTTCCGCAATGATGCTACCATTTTATAAAACCTTACGTTGTGATTTGTGCGTGGTGCTGAATGCGTCACACTGTTATTTATTACGAATGTATTTATTTAAGCCTATTTATAATTTCTAAAGTAATTATTATTGTAATTTCTATAGTAACAAGTACTTAGAAAGAAAAAAGCCACGTGTATACATGATTCCAACTATAAAGCTGATAGACGTACCACGGCCTACTAGAGATATCTCTAGTAGGCCATGGACGTACACTGGCGGCACTTTTTTCAGAAAAATAGGTTTCTATTCAACATGCAAAATGACACGCAAATGTCAAGCAAAGTCGTAAAGCGTTCCATATTTAGCCCTATTTTACAAAAAAAAAATTTTCTTTCTGACAAAAATAAAAAAAAAGAGTTTTCCTTTCAAGGTACTTGGTTAGAATTTTTTTCTGTTTAGAATACAAAAATATTTTTTTTACAATTAACGCAAGGCTGCATCGGTAGGATGATGACGTAGAGTTCCAAGTTTTGGGCGACTTATTTTATCGCTGTTGAAACTTTGTCTTCTGGAAGACGAAATCGTACTAACGGTTGATTTTTTCCTAGATGATGAAACTTTATGTTCTTTCGTCAAATCCCTGCGATTCCAATTCATTTGTCCTAGCCATGTAAAATAAGAATGCCGAATACTATAATAATAATAATAACTTTTTATTGGTCTCTTCGATTATGGTAGCGAAGATTTAAAAATATTTTTAACGAAAAGGCAGGATATAGTGACAAAACAACAGTTGTTAAAACACACTTACGGTTAAAAACATATTTACATTTATTTGGAAGAAAATAAGCGTGGTCGCTACACCTAGCGGACAGACGAGCCATTTATTTTAATTAAGTTAAAATTCTAATAGAAACAAAAGTGTGCGTAAAGACACGACCCGTACAATGGGGTGAGTCGGCTATATAAAAATAACGTATATTTTTAACCTCCAATTGATATTTAGTATAGGGTGAGAGAAGGTGGGACACCTTTTTGTCTAATTTGTCGTCCTAACATTCAAAAATTTATAAAACAGTATCCTCACGAATCCCATAGACTGTTGTTAACTGTTTAAAACACGATCAGGATATCTGGATATTTAGTGCTAAAGGTGTCCCATCTTCCCCCACATAAACCATCTTGTTTGTTTTGACATACAGTTTATATCGCCGAATACTTTATAAAGAATATGTTATATTTTTTCTATACCTGCTGGAACAATGGAAGGCCTCGGATTCTTGAAGCAAAAACCCACGATGCCACCAAACAGTAAAATGAATGACGCTAACCAACCAAGAACGTAACTTGCGCTGATAGGAACCAAATAATCGTTGTACAAGTAAGTGAAAACACTCACTCCGCATGTGCAGCTACCACCTGTAAAAGTGTTTTTTTCCATTTTTTAAAGTTGTTGATTTTGTGTTAGGAAGTTCAGCGAAAAAAACATGTAAGATTTATAGTAGGGTGGGGGAGATAGGACACTTTTCACTCTATTTTTCCGTCCCGTTTAGTGTGCCATCCTCCCCATTCAAAGATGTCCAATCTTCCCCAACCCTGCTGCATTTTCCTTTACCAGAAACGACAAGAAGGCTTCTCATTCTCTGGTAAGTTGCAGACCGAGCGTCGTCCATCGCAGGTTTACATTGAGTCAAACACAAACGACGAGCACCGAACACAATCGACCCGAAACCGCTGGCAATGCTGATTAAAAATAACCCGACCGGAGCTGCCGCCTCTGCAAATGTAAATCATTGTCTATCAGTAAAAAAACACAGATGTTTTGTTTCATACACTTCGTGCCCGCTTAAAAGTTGTAAATTTTTAATTAATATATCTTTCATTTTCGCATGATAACATAATATACAAATGTTAGTTCTTTTTTACATACCAGATATTATTTCATGTAAGCATCGTTTACTGTTGGGTAGAGGACCATAAATACATCTCTGAAAATACCCGATGTGTCCTTTGACCCTCCCGCCTAGTTCCGAAAGAACAAACCACTCCGGTAAAATAAGCGAGAGAACTAATGCAAACAACCCCACAGCTGCAAAGCTTGCGAGTACAACAACCCGCCAGGCTTCAACTTTTTGCTGAATCTCCGCCTTGCGAGATCTGGTGATCTCGGCTCGACAACCCGGTACACTACATTCCACATCAGGTGATAAGTCGGGTTTGAGTTTTGAAGAATTTCGAAAACATCGGTCCTTTACTCCGGCAAAGTAGTCGCCGTAATATTGAAATTTGTTTGCAGTGGAAGATGCTGAAACGTTATTAATCGGTGAATGAACGATATAAATATATAACCTCGCGTGGTAACGAAAAACAGTTTATGAATCACTGATGTTTACGTTATAAGTGGGTTAGGGCACAGCATATACTAGAGATAGGCTACAGTCTTAAAATCACCTTTTACCATTGCATAATCTTGTCGTAATTTATACGTTTAGGGTTAATTTTGATTTTTATAAATTCAACAGGCCGCAAAATTTGTTTTAAAATTTTACCGGTCTGAAGGCTGTAAATAAGGTTGAAACCGCTGACCTAAGCTAGATACATTCAACAGGTGGAAATACTAATCAGTTTAAAACATACCGCATCCTCGCATGATCCGCGCCAATCTTTCCCGACCTGATGGATTCATATTTTCCTCCATAACTATAACTTAACTACTGTAATGTTTACACAAGTATATATTACTGTGGGGTAAGATGGAACACCTCTTTTGCACATAATATTCAAAAATCCTGATTGTGTTTTAAAACAATTAACAACGCTACTCTGAAATGGGACGGAAAAAATGGAAACGTGTCCCATATTACCCCAACCTACTATACGTTCTTTTTGACTTCTACTATTATAGCGGCGGTGATTTTATACGGTTAGCAACCTTTTTTGTATTCAAGTAACCTTGGAAACCACTACCCAGGTGATAATTTGAAGAGGCAGCGAAAGCACTTTAACATCAAAGACCATTCATCCATTCAAATTGAATATCGTGTGAGGTTCCCACTTGAAAATTAAAAGAAGACCCGCAGTCAGTGTGGGTGAAACAACAATGAATTGTCTTCCATTATCTTTTCACACCGCGCAAAATAAAGGTTTTTATAGGTAATCGGGTTATCAAAACAATTTAAACTTGATGGTTTATTTAATCTTTTGTAAAAAGGAATAGTGTTTATTTTTGAATATCGTAGAAAACGGCCACAGTTCTAAGATACTTCCTGTTAAGTTTATATTGTTACCGTATTTCCCATACGGTCCTATAGTATGTGATGCTCACTATTAAATAAAAGTTTTGATCTGGTACTATTGTCATCAGAACGCCTTATTTTAAAACGACTCCTCCATTTGTAGAGGTCATGTCTTTGCACACACTTTTCGTCTATTTCTATAGCAACTTGTTTTGATTTAAATTTAGTAACTCAGTGTGAGTTCACCATACAGACATGCTTTTTAACTAACACTCTTTTTTACAATTTTATCCATAGCCTGTTTTAACAACTGCTGTTGTTTTGCTGTTGATTCCCTTCTCTTCGTTCTTCAAATAACATGATGTTTGGTATCGGTTTCGAAGAGATAAATAAAATTATGTTGTTTATGTAAACTTATACCAATTTTTAATACATCTTATTCTTGCAAGTAGTGACGAACACAGATGTTTTAACAAAAAAAAAGACTTCTCACGTAACAACACAGTAAAATACAAAGAATAAAAAGGATTTTAGAGATTTTTAAAACTTGGTAAAATTTTCAAGGAAAAATTGTTTTGCTAAAGTTATTTCAAAATCGTTGTAGTATTTAGTTAACATATTAATAGCACCAAACAAACTTTCGAAACTCAAGAAGCCATGAAAATATAAATATTAAATAGGAATCAAATTAGTTTTAGTTATCATGTAGCCAGATAAAATATTAAGTGAAATAGGAAATATCATTTTTACATAATTAGTTAAAAATAAATTGAAAACGAAACACAGAAATTGTAAAAGTGATGCCAAGTATGCATCACAAAAAAAAGAAAACCAAGATGTCCCCTGTGAATAATATTCAATTCAGTAATCCAGGAGCACCAGTGTAATGATCTTTCAAGGTTATGTGTGACTGAGCTCTCAGCCGCCATTGTTAGTAGATTGGAGAAATAGTTGACGCGCAACAAATTTGTTTATCGATTTGCAGTACAGAATATACAAGGTAGCCCGGCCTGTTCTGCCATCCTAGGTTCGGTGCTTGTGAAGGAACACTGAAAAGATTTAAATATAATCGGAAAACTCATCAATTTGGTATTGTGGGTTACTAGTTGTGGAAGATGTGTTACCACTCTCTTGGATTGCCCTTGAACGGATACGCTTGATTTGATTTAAACGAGAAAGTGGTTTCGAAACGCAGTCACCGGGTTTATCTTTATGACGATAAGCTAGAGCTGCCATATTTGCATGGAGTGCGGTTTGTCGTACCACCATACCAAGGTGGTCGTTCGATACAATGCGCTTCTCGGTCATTTGGAGAATCACTTCAAGTTCAGGCTTGTGGTAATACAATTCAACTTGGTTAAAGTTTGTATCTTTAGGTTTTATAATGATTTCAATTGATAGGAATTGTCCCTTTACCACACAGCCTGGGACATAGTCTTGGGATGTGTCATCGTCATATACTATCATTACATAATCATTACCAATATGCCTTTGCTTGCAACTGATGTCAGTGCCAGCATTAGGCATGAGTGTTGTTACATGAAACACCATCTGCATAATGTTTTCCTGCCATATGTAAGTGAACTGGCCATCTTCTTTCTCACTTTGATCAAGCCCGCCGAGATAAATATGCGACATATTGCAATCTGCTAAACAAACCAGTTTCCCCAATGTGTTTAGGAATTCTTGGTATCTAGTTGAACCATGTTCGTTGCTTAAAATGGCTCTTCCATCACTGCCTTGATACTCCCCAACGTAAACCACACCAGTGGACCAAATATCATAAGGCGTGATCCTGTCAAGAACTTGTACAGCTCTGTCTATCATGGGCGTGTCTGGTAGAAGCAACGGGAGATGCATTGAACCCGCCACTGCAGCAGTTTGGAAAAGTTGCAAAAAAATGAACGCAGGGGTTGAGAAATTTTCATCAGCTTTACTCTGTGTAGATTTAAACTGTGCTGCATACCCTGAAGCATTATTATTTTGCCCCGGATTTTGCAAGCGATTTGCTAATTTTCTCTTTGCCTTTTCAGCCGCACTTTGTGTGTTGGAACTTGCGCTGCCTAATGTACGGCTCCGCTGTCGGGGACGACTTAATTGTGGGGAAGAAATGGGCAGTACGGATTCACCATTAAGTTGCAAAGATACTTCACTAGTAAGTGAATTCACGTTAGAATTTAAGTCTTGTGTTTGCTCAACTAATTGGAACTGATTACAATGCATCATCCAGCAAGAATTCCCAGACGGTCGTCTTACACAGATTTCTGCCCAAGTGGATGAACGTTCAGTGACGGGTTTCCTGCTTTTAGTTGCTACAGTTGCACCACTGTGTTGGTATAAAGGCAACAGTTGGTTGCCACTGTTTCGTAAAGTTGCACCACTGGATTTGTGACGATTTCTGTTGAAAAACAACAAAAATGATAGTAATGAATTTGGCTAACTAAATTCTATTCAGAATTTTTTATTTAAAATAGGTTGGACTTTTTTGCCAGTTATGTATTTCGTAGCACCAGATCCTTACTTTAATTTTTACACAAGAATCGTTCAGGGTTAGATAAAGCAACAAAGTAACATAAATGGTAACATGTAAGCAGGCACGAGGTGTATGAACACCCGTTTTATAACGACTGTCGTTTTACGTCCACGTGAGGATAAAGTAAGTCACATTCATTCACTCCCATAGTTTATTTATTTTCAGCTAGATAAATTCATTTCACCTGGATAACTGAACATCGCTTGTAGAAGTAGATTGCAGCTTCCCTGGTGCTTCCACCGACATTTTCCGTCTAGAAGGGGAGAAGTTGTAATAGTTATCTGGATCCGATGATGTCATCACATCGTTTTGCTGCGGAACACCCGTGGTTATTGTTATGAGTCTGTTGCCTAGCAACCAAGTTGAACTTTGACTCTTGCTGAGTTTAGTTTTCTTCAGAGCAGAATGTTCCATAACCGGTAAGCTGTTTGAAAAGACGTACCGTGCCATTAGGTCAATGCTGGATTCAATTAAACTGTGTTGAAGTGGGTCGTCCATGTTGTTTCGGTTGACAGTTTGTAGGTTACGAGTAACAAACTGAACTAATCCAGACCTGAAACTTAGTCTACATTTCACAAACCACATCGAGACAATGTTATGCGCAAGTGAGACGATGTATAGCGAGAATTTCGAAGGGTTAGCGTGGTGTAGTGCTATTGCAAACACACTTAAGTACTGGTCTTCAACAAAATCGGAGTAAAGATGGGGAAGTTGGGACAGAAAAGATAAAAGTTCTAAGACAGCGGTTGCTAGATGGACAGTGGCTGACATCTGTGACAGACGGAGCAGAATAGATGGGAGGAGTCTTATCATTGCATCGGGTTTCATCTCGATCATACATAAAGTAATTGCGTTTATGCATTGCTTGGAGCATTTGGTTGCGAATCCCAGTTCAAAACAACGAAGCATTTGGCGCTGGCGGGAGACGTCAACTTTGTTGTAAAATATCGTAAGTTTCGTGAGGACGTTCAAAGCGATCAGTTGCAGGTCAGCACGCTTCTCAGGTTTATTGTATAATGCCGCTATTCGGTTCGCACTCGACACAAAGTTGCTGAGAAGTTCCATCAAGCTGTCAATGTCATCTAATGATAAGCAAGTTGCAATCTGCTCATTTTCAAGCAGAACTAAAATATTGGTGATGACGGTTTGTAAGATGGGCCAATAGTTTTCATGCTCCATGCACTGGATGCATATCTGTATTATGCGCTGCAGATGAAGATAAACATAATCTGTGTCATTCACTATAGCAGGTTGCAGTCTTTTGCAAACAATATAAGATGAGAAACACTCAACATGCGAGAGTCGAGCTTGGAAGTTGTTGTTAACACGAATCTGAAAGAAAGTGTTGAAAATTTTCATCCGAGATTCCCATAAAATATAAGACTGCTCGGAAAAGTTTTCGACTTCATAATAATTTTCTATCAGCTGTATAAGAACTTCACACGCTTCTATTGAATGGCTTGCTAGAGATGTATGGAACTTTTCAAGGAAGATTTCAATTAATCCTTGTACAGCAGATGCCACAGCAATGAGGACAGTATTTTTCGGTACTTTTGGATCAGCTGGTGAAATACTGCCGGTGATTTTCTTGAGTAAACTTAGTAAGGTAAAATATTGGGTCGACGTACATAGAATACAAATTCGGGTTAAAAATTTAAGAGAATTTTCAATTACTTGTACGTTTGTTTCATCCGCTAAGTTCGAGAACTGCGGCAAAATAACTTTTTCCACAAGATCCGCTTCATGCTGCTGGAAATTGTTGGAAACAATATTCATCTCCAATTCTAACAGTTGCAACCTCACTGCGGGGTTCATGTCGTTGCTATAGAATCTATCTATTAGAACTTTGAGCTTAACGATCCAGTTTTCTATTGAAGGGCTTAATAAATGCATTTTGTAAGTTAGAAGGTTGATAACAGACTCTGTAGGTCTATGTAGAATCTGCTGTTCGATTATTTCATTCAGTCTTTCCTTGGAGCCAGTAAATGCTTGAATCTGACATAAGTTTTCCACAATACTTAGCAGCTCATGAGTTTTCTCTTTCAAAGGGGCGACTCTTTCAGTGTTCTTACTGCCCTTTAAAATACAAAGCAATTTCTCGATAATGTTAAGCATATTGTCCCATGCTGAAACTTGTAGCTCATGACCAAACTTTTTGACCAATCTGTGACAAGTCAGCACTACTTCAAAGGCGAGCATTAAGTTATGACTTTTTAACGCATATTCAAAGGAAGGTAGAATAGACTGTGGGGTGTACATTAAACTTTTCACACATTTAGACCCCCATAAGCCCATTCCAATGAAAAAAATTGCGCTTTGTATTTTCGGGTATGTTTCTTGCTTTGCATCACCTTGAAGGATTTCTAATAGAGTCTGTATACAGCTATACCCCAAGTGAGTTCCCATTAAGTTTCTCATTAGATTCCAACTAAAGTCACAACATTCTTTAATATTCAATGTGTGGCAAAGTGTGTTAATGGCATCATTAGTGCATTGCTTTGGGAGAGCTTTGTAAGTGATCAGAGCTTCCAACACCTGAAAAGATAAAGTGGTTTATTTACTTTTATTTAAATTTCACTTTTTATTTAGTTTTTACTGACTTTTTTGAACTCCATTTACTTTTTTAAATTCCTATATACTTTTATTCACAATACTGAAACCAGTTTCTCTTTTAATTTTACAATATCATAGTACAATACCATGGTATAACCTGTGTACACATTAAATAAGTGATAATGTAATAAAGAGCTCCCTAGTTTTGTTAAACACAGGCGTGAATATGAAGAAAAAAATTTAAAGAGCACAAAGACGAGTTGAGTTATGCAACACTGAGAATATGAGTTGCCATCAGAATCTGCTAGTTCAAATATACATCAAGGAATTCTACAAAACAAACCTTGAGACTGCATTCATATTGTTCCACAGAAGAACAAGAAGTGCAACTTGTGCATACGCTACGTACAATACCATGAATGGTTTCCTCTGTAAGATGAGATGAATTAAACTTGATGACATTACACAACATATCTATGTACAAAGCATTTGAACCCATACATTCCATCCATTGTACCAAATGTGGACCAATCTGTAATATTTAAAAGTAAAGGTTAAAATATGATTCAAGCCATAATACAAGAGGACTAACGAATGACGAGAGTAACCGATAAGAAATGTTAGGTGAAGGAAACTTATACACAGCGCATTATAACACGGGTGTTCTGATTCATACACCTCATGGTCGCTTAGGAGTTACCACGTATGTAACTTATTTATACTCGTGTGGCGGGGCAACGACAGTTGTTAAAACACAGGTGTTCTGTTTCATACACCTCATGCTTACCAGTTACCTTGTGTGTAAACTTTGTGGGAGATTATTTTTTAGAATCAATGACAACCTATTAGAAATCAATGTTTTACAAACTATTACTCACTTCTTCCTCAAGCATAAATAAGTTCTTTCCATGTTCGGTAAGAACGTAAATAATTTCCATCACGTTTTCGACATCAGATTTCTCAGTAAAAACATGTTTTCCCACTTCAGCGTATAACAACGCACGCAGCATGCTTAAGTGGCGGTGTTGTTTAGTTATCAATGTCTTTAAAAACATGAAATATTCACTTCGAACGTTTAAGTCCATTGTGGGAAGAAGTTGGTCTTTTGTATCCAGCCACAGCTTTTCGATTACGTCGCAATCGATTTGAACATTTGACAAAACTCTTTCAAATTCTCTCAAACGTTTCATGCGCTCTTCTGGATTATTATTTGATGAAATGGCCAACCAAAAGTCATCGCTCACAACAGAATTAGTAGATTGCTGCAAATCAGCCACATCTACTGATGTTTGGGTTTTATGAGACGACAGCAAGTTTTTAAATCTGCTTCTTAAGCTGCTCGCTTCTTTATTATCACTCATGTTTTCTTTGGTTTAATTCAAATAGTTTGTCAGATAGAGCTGACGCAAATGAGGACCTATATTTCAAACTAACAGTGTCGAGAAAAGCATAAATTGTCTC
This sequence comes from Ciona robusta, assembly GCF_009617815.1. Lineage (NCBI taxonomy): Eukaryota > Metazoa > Chordata > Ascidiacea > Phlebobranchia > Cionidae > Ciona > Ciona robusta. The sequence goes on along the minus strand of NC_143244.1, from coordinate 7,352,764 downwards.
AAAACGTTCACCTAAAACTGATGTACTTCGATAAGCCTCTTCAACTTTAGAGTTATTTTCTTCTACAACAAAAAACCCAGTGCTAGTGAGTTCTAGTGTAAAGAAAGCAGATTCCAATGTTGTAATATGCAGCAGGGTCGGGTTGTTTACTGGAACAGTAACACTTGTAACAGCAAACTTTATTTCAGAAGCAATTGATTGGATCTCATTCACTAATTCATTATAATCCATCTAAAAAAAGATTTGGGCACTTGTGCAGAATCTTCCGGTACATAGCAGAATAGGCTGATGGAAAGTGTTAGAGGTTGGTGGTTAGTGGTTATTTATAAGGGGTAATGGTTATAGGGGTTAGTGGTTTGGGGGTTAGGGGTTTTAGGGATTAGTGGTTATAGGGGTTAGTGGTTAGCAAATAAGGTAGGTGGAAGATTCTTTACTACCACCAAGATTTGGCTTATAGTTACAAAGTTTTCCTTCTTTTGTGCTAACCACGTAAAACCACCAACCCTTAACTAATAATCCGTAACTATACCAACGTAACACTTTCCACCAGCCTAATATGTAATGTACCGGAGAATTCTTTACTATATTGCCAAACGATTTATAAACAAAGCTAACTTTGCATTATGTGCAGAGATTTAAAGATAAACATATCATTACATGGGTTAATGCTTTAACGCTCAGGCTGGAAGCTTTCCGAAAATCCCCTTAGTATGACGTAGTTAGATATTTCTATGAGGTCGTCGAGCGTGTCGATGTTATTGCACAATTTTATTTAACTGTTTGGTGTTATTTAAAAGTTTGAGGTAGGCCTGGAGCATATTTGTTGTTTAGTGTTATTTTAAAGTTGGAAGTAGGCCTGGAGCATATTTGTTGTTTAGTGTTATTTTAAAGTTTGAGGTAGGCCTGGAGCATATTTGTTGTTTAGTGTTATTTTAAAGTTGGAAGTAGGCCTGGAGCATATTTGTTGTTTAGTGTTATTTTAAAGTTGGAAGTAGGCCTGGAGCATATTTGTTGTTTAGTGTTATTTTAAAGTTGGAAGTAGGCCTGGAGCATATTTGTTGTTTAGTGTTATTTTAAAGTTGGAAGTAGGCCTGGAGCATATTTGTTGTTTAGTGTTATTAAATTGTTTAGTGTTATTTTAAAGTTGGAGGTAGGCCTGGAGCATATTTGTTGTTTAGTGTTATTTTAAAGTTGGAAGTAGGCCTGGAGCATATTTGTTGTTTAGTGTTATTTTAAAGTTGGAAGTAGGCCTGGAGCATATTTGTTGTTTAGTGTTATTTTAAAGTTGGAGGTAGGCCTGGAGCATATTTGTTGTTTAGTGTTATTTTAAAGTTGGTAGTAGGCCTGGAGCATATTTGTTGTTTAGTGTTATTTTAAAGTTGGAGGTAGGCCTGGAGCATATTTGTTGTTTAGTGTTATTTTAAAGTTGGAAGTAGGCCTGGAGCATATTTGTTGTTTAGTGTTATTTAAAAGTTTGAGGTAGGCCTGGAGCATATTTGTTGTTTCGTGTTATTAAATTGTTTAGTGTTATTTTAAAGTTGGAGGTAGGCCTGGAGCATATTTGTTGTTTAGTGTTATTAAATTGTTTAGTGTTATTTTAAAGTTGGAAGTAGGCCTGGAGCATATTTGTTGTTTCGTGTTATTAAATTGTTTAGTGTTATTTTAAAGTTGGAGGTAGGCCTGGAGCATATTTGTTGTTTAGTGTTATTTTAAAGTTGGAGGTAGGCCTGGAGCATATTTGTTGCAACTGTGACGTCACTGGCGGGGCAATCGGATTTGACCGTTTCTCATTACACGGACTCGCCGAAATTTTAATTTGTCTCATCCCTAAGTATTTCTGAATACGTTTACGTTTGTATGAGCGTTTAAAAAGCACATATTTAAACGGTTGCAAACCGAAAACAAAGGGTTGCAAAGACTTCCTTTTTTTCTGTTTTTTTGCAACCCTAACGTTTAGTAAAACTTTACGCCTATGGCAATAGGCATGAGCAATATACAATCTGTTAAGATGATTGCTTCTAAATTTTGAAACAGGTAATGTCCTATATATAATAATGTTATTGATAAATGTTATGTGTGCTGACCGAATGCCTCAATTAGGTTGTTACGTTACAGGTATGGCCGTATGGGTGCTTTCCATACCTGTACATAACTACCGATATCGATGTGTTCAATTCAACTGATTTATTTTGTTGTATTTATGCCAATGCATATTTCACAATATCAGTAAAGTAGTATCTAGTATGCTGCTGGCGTTGTGGCTTAGTGGGTTAGGCGCCTGCATTGCAACCAAAGTGTGCCCGATAGCCAGGCAAGTAGATTATTGTAGATAAGATTCAAAACATAGATTATTGTTGCTACCGCAGGCCAATGGAAGTGGTGAATTAAAACTTTTGGTTTGATTTACGCATACATTAAGCCACTGGCGTCGATTTATATGGTGCAGGGTATGCAGGCCTACCCTGAGAAAAAAATATTGGAAGTACAGGGTAATAATACAAATATATTAGTCATACAACCTATGCACTATGTAGTCTCTATTTTCTCAGAAACCTCAACTTTCCTTTTTTTTCTTTTATAGTTTTACTTCACTACTTCCTTTTAAACATAAGCTTACCCGCAAATAACATTTATTAGACTAAAAAAAAGCCCATAAATTTAATAACCTATATAAACCACAAGAAGTAACCAGAGCATTACACTTGATTTACTTAAATTATAAATTTATGGTTTTAACTAAATTATAAAGACTTTTGAAAATCTAAATGACATCTTAACTTTATCTAAAGTAAATTCAGCAATAATCATAAAAATGACCTAATTAAACATCCTTAACTTAAAACATAAATTACATTATTAGAAAATGTGGGCAAAGCTGTAAAATGTCTGATTTTGATACTTAATTACCTTTAAAATCAATTAAATCATTAATTAAAATAATTTAATTTACATTTTAAAATTAATTTTATCACAAAGTTAGTATTGGTTGGGGTAGAAAAAACGGGTAACACTAATAGAGGGAAAAGGGAAAAGAGGGAAAAGGGGGAAATCGACACTACAAGGGGAAATAGGGAAAAGAGGGGAAAAGGGAAAACTTGCATTCCTAAAGGAGAGGAACAGGAAAAGAGGGAAAACAGGGAAATGCTGCTTAGTAAAAAAATTAGATTTTTTTATATTTTATTTACTTAACTTTGATAATTAGAAAAAGGGAACAGGAGAAAATCAATACTAACCCAAGGGAAAAGATAAAAAGTAAAGAAAACAGGGAAAACAGGGAAAACGGTGGAAAAGAAAAAGAGGGAAAAAGGGAAAAGGAAAACAGGGAAACAGTTGAAAAGTGGGAAAAGATGGGAACAGTCGTAAGGAGGGAAAACAGGAAAAGGGAGGGAAGACAGTTTTTTCCTCTTCCCTTTTTTTCTGTTTTCCTTTCGCCCCTCCTTTTCCCTGTTTCCCTCTTTTCTTTATTTTTCATCTTTTCCCTTGTTAGTATTAATTTTCTGCTGTTCCCTTTTTCTAATTTCAAAGTTAAGTAAATAAAATCAAATTTAAAAAATATCGTTTTTTTACTAAGCAGCATTTCCCTGTTTTCCCTCTTTTCCTTTTTCCCTTTTTTAGAAATGCAAGTTTACCCTTTTCCTCTCTTTTCCCTATTTCCCCTTGTAGTGTCCATTTCCCTCTTTTTCCTCTTTTCCCTTTTCCCTCTTTTCCCTTTTCTCTTTTAGTGTTACCCAGAAAAAACAAAAACAGAAAAAAACACAGTTGTTTTTTATTACAAATACCTGCATTCATAATAAATTTATCACGAAAGGCCTTCTCACAAAAAAAGTTTAGCAAACCCCATTAACAGTTTTTTTTGTCAATTTTTGGTTTGATTTAATAATTTGTGCTTTACCGAAAAAATAATTACCACCTAGAAGAACAGTTAGAATAAAAAATAAGCCCAATAAATTTCCTTTTTACCCACAAAAGCTGTTTGCGATAAAATAATTTTTTAGCGGGCTAGGAGGGTTGTCCTTTCTTACCCCAAGTAGCCCATTGTTTTTTATTACCCCACTTTACTATAGCCTTTATTGTCTTAGGAAGCCTAAAGAACCACAGATTTTGTTTGTGAGCAATGTAGTTTTCAGATTGATACTGGCAGAATACATTACTTTACAACTGTACACTATAACTGTAAGTCTGTAATCCTATTATAAATCTAAATTGGAATATAGTCAAGTGGGATAATAAAAAACGGAAAACATAAACTTTCGATTTTTTTTCTATGTAATAAATATAAACAAAAATATTTTAATTTGTATAACCTATATAAAGCTCAACAAGTAACTGCAGTACTACACTTAAATTAAGTAAATGTTTTAAATCTAAAGTACAGTCTAAACTAAAGCAGCATAATTTAAAAATGACCTGCAACTAAACAGTCTTAACCTAAAACATAAATTACATCATCAGAAAATGTAGGCAAAACTGTAAATAACTGTTTTTAATACTTGATTACCTTTAGAAATAATTAAATCAATAATTTATTTGAAATACTATACCTTTAAAATCAGTTTTATCACAAATTTAATATTGGTTGTAGTAGAAAAAATAAAAACAGAAAAAAAACACTTGCTTTTTTTACCCCTGTTTTATAAGGCAATATCAGGGTAAAAAAAACAAGAAAAAGAGGTGTATATCAAATATTCTTAAAAATTTAAACATACAAGCAGCAAGTTACTTAAATATGTAGCAAATAACTGCATTAATAATAAGTTTATCACGAAAGCCCTTCTCACAAAAAAAAGTTTAACAAGCCCTATAAAAAGTTTTCAATTTTTTGTTTAATTTAGTAATTTGTGTTTTACCGAAAAAGAATTATCATTTAGAATTAAAGTTAGTATAAAAAATATGCCACATAAATATTGTTTTTACCCAGAAAAGTTGTTTGCAATAAATTGTGTTTTTTTAGCGGGCTAGGAGGTTTGTCCTTTCTTACCCCAAGTACCCCATTGTGTTTTATTAAGCCACTTTACTATAAAGTAAAAAAAAACTTATTGAGTTAAACCCCATTATAGCACACAACACAACCAATTGAACACATAAAATGGGTAGTACAATAACTAGTAACCCTTCGTTAACCTACATTTTTCTTTGTGATCCCTGGCAGCAGCAGCAGTCTCTGTATGTATGCATTGGCATTAATACAACAAAATAAATCAGTTGAATTGAACACATCGATATCGGTAGTTATGTACAGGTATGGAAAGCACCCATACGGCCATACCTGTAACGTAACAACCTAATTGAGGCATTCGGTCAGCACACATAACATTTATCAATAACATTATTATATATAGGACATTACCTGTTTCAAAATTTAGAAGCAATCATCTTAACAGATTGTATATTGCTCATGCCTATTGCCATAGGCGTAAAGTTTTACTAAACGTTAGGGTTGCAAAAAAACAGAAAAAAAGGAAGTCTTTGCAACCCTTTGTTTTCGGTTTGCAACCGTTTAAATATGTGCTTTTTAAACGCTCATACAAACGTAAACGTATTCAATACTTAGGGATGAGACAAATTAAAATTTCGGCGAGTCCGTGTAATGAGAAACGGTCAAATCCGATTGCCCCGCCAGTGACGTCACAGTTGCAACAAATATGCTCCAGGCCTACCTCCAACTTTAAAATAACACTAAACAACAAATATGCTCCAGGCCTACCTCCAACTTTAAAATAACACTAAACAATTTAATAACACGAAACAACAAATATGCTCCAGGCCTACTTCCAACTTTAAAATAACACTAAACAATTTAATAACACTAAACAACAAATATGCTCCAGGCCTACCTCCAACTTTAAAATAACACTAAACAATTTAATAACACGAAACAACAAATATGCTCCAGGCCTACCTCAAACTTTTAAATAACACTAAACAACAAATATGCTCCAGGCCTACTTCCAACTTTAAAATAACACTAAACAACAAATATGCTCCAGGCCTACCTCCAACTTTAAAATAACACTAAACAACAAATATGCTCCAGGCCTACTTCCAACTTTAAAATAACACTAAACAACAAATATGCTCCAGGCCTACCTCCAACTTTAAAATAACACTAAACAACAAATATGCTCCAGGCCTACTTCCAACTTTAAAATAACACTAAACAACAAATATGCTCCAGGCCTACTTCCAACTTTAAAATAACACTAAACAACAAATATGCTCCAGGCCTACCTCCAACTTTAAAATAACATCAAACAATTTAATAACACTAAACAACAAATATGCTCCAGGCCTACTTCCAACTTTAAAATAACACTAAACAACAAATATGCTCCAGGCCTACTTCCAACTTTAAAATAACACTAAACAACAAATATGCTCCAGGCCTACCTCAAACTTTAAAATAACACTAAACAACAAATATGCTCCAGGCCTACTTCCAACTTTAAAATAACACTAAACAACAAATATGCTCCAGGCCTACTTCCAACTTTAAAATAACACTAAACAACAAATATGCTCCAGGCCTACCTCAAACTTTAAAATAACACTAAACAACAAATATGCTCCAGGCCTACTTACAACTTTAAAATAACACTAAACAACAAATATGCTCCAGGCCTACCTCAAACTATTAAATAACACTAAACAACAAATATGCTCCAGGCCTACCTCAAACTTTAAAATAACACTAAACAACAAATATGCTCCAGGCCTACTTCCAACTTTAAAATAACACTAAACAACAAATATGCTCCAGGCCTACCTCCAACTTTAAAATAACACTAAACAACAAATATGCTCCAGGCCTACTTCCAACTTTAAAATAACACTAAACAACAAATATGCTCCAGGCCTACCTCAAACTATTAAATAACACTAAACAACAAATATGCTCCAGGCCTACCTCAAACTTTAAAATAACACTAAACAACAAATATGCTCCAGGCCTACTTCCAACTTTAAAATAACACTAAACAACAAATATGCTCCAGGCCTACCTCCAACTTTAAAATAACACTAAACAACAAATATGCTCCAGGCCTACCTCAAACTTTAAAATAACACTAAACAACAAATATGCTCCAGGCCTACTTCCAACTTTAAAATAACACTAAACAACAAATATGCTCCAGGCCTACTTACAACTTTAAAATAACACTAAACAACAAATATGCTCCAGGCCTACCTCAAACTATTAAATAACACTAAACAACAAATATGCTCCAGGCCTACCTCAAACTTTAAAATAACACTAAACAACAAATATGCTCCAGGCCTACTTCCAACTTTAAAATAACACTAAACAACAAATATGCTCCAGGCCTACCTCCAACTTTAAAATAACACTAAACAACAAATATGCTCCAGGCCTACTTCCAACTTTAAAATAACACTAAACAACAAATATGCTCCAGGCCTACCTCAAACTATTAAATAACACTAAACAACAAATATGCTCCAGGCCTACCTCAAACTTTAAAATAACACTAAACAACAAATATGCTCCAGGCCTACTTCCAACTTTAAAATAACACTAAACAACAAATATGCTCCAGGCCTACCTCCAACTTTAAAATAACACTAAACAACAAATATGCTCCAGGCCTACCTCAAACTTTAAAATAACACTAAACAACAAATATGCTCCAGGCCTACTTCCAACTTTAAAATAACACTAAACAACAAATATGCTCCAGGCCTACTTCCAACTTTAAAATAACACTAAACAACAAATATGCTCCAGGCCTACCTCAAACTTTTAAATAACACCAAACAGTTAAATAAAATTGTGCAATAACATCGACACGCTCGACGACCTCATAGAAATATCTAACTACGTCATACTAAGGGGATTTTCGGAAAGCTTCCAGCCTGAGCGTTAAAGCATTAACCCATTACATGGGACTATACAAAGAAGACGGAAAAAATTTTCCGCTAGAGGCGGTAATTATTTAAATTAAAAAATACGGAAAAACGAACAAAACAGCACTACAAAGTGTTAATAAGTGTAAAACAAATTAATTAAATAATAAAAATACCTTTCTAAATACATAAAACACTAGTAAGAACATATTTCCCACATTAGGTCGGTTATATACGCTCTTTCGTTTGGGTGACTGTCGTCGAGTCTGTGGTGTAGCGGTTTGCGTGCGGTCGTAAACTCTCTTTGTTTCATTTTTACCGGGTTCGAGTCCCGCACAGTGGAATACTTTTTTTATATTTTTTTTCAAGTTTTTTTTGTTTGACGAGTTTGGGGTTAGGAGTTGGGGGGTTAGGGGTCAGTGTTAGGGGTTAGTGTTAGGGGTTAGAGGTTAGTGTTAGGGGTTAGGGGTTTATATCTTATTTGTATAAACCGTGAAACTAACTGCTCCCCATAAAATAGAGAAACGAATTTGTCATCGCCTCCTAGCGGAAAATTTTTTCCGTCTTCTCTGTATAGCTCCATGTCATATCATTACTTACACAGTAAGTTGTTAACCTGTACATTTGTGTCACATGCGCATCGGCAATCATTTACATTTCGGACAACACTTATTTACTGACGACGGATACTACGGAAACTACGGATTCTTATCTCGCACTGTTTTCTTTGGTTTCCAATATTAGTCTGCAGTGCGGATTTGCGAATAAATATGTTCCATTATTTATCAAATCGAAGTTCCCTGCTACCGTTGTTGGCGTATGTTTTTTTGGGCAAGACACCTAAGGGCAATTCCTCCAACCCAGTGCACCAGGGGTCACGAACGGCCTGCCTAAAGACTCTCGAGTCTAAATCGTCAGCCATACAGAAAAACGTTCTCCACAAAGTTACTGTAGCCGACAAGCTACACCGGAAAAATTAACTAAAATAAATTAACAAGAGGCTTCCATCGGAACAACTTTAATCCCCAACCAACGATATTAAAAACAATGACAATGCACGCGACTGAGAACTTAGTAGTAAAACAAATCAACGTTCGGGTATAAGGGAGGGAAATCAAGGGGTATTTCAAACGGTCGTTGACGCAGAGTGTAGGGGTATGTGGGTATATACGTTTTCCAATTGTGAAGCATTTCAAGTAACAATTTCTATCTCTAGCCCCTTATTCAAATAGAATATAAAGAATGGTTAAAAATAGGAACTGAACTTAAAACAGCATGAACGTAGAGGTAACTTAAAATAACATAAAGCGTAGACGGAGACGTGCACTGTGCAGCCGTCGTTAAATAGAACTGAGGACGAACAAAGTCAAATACACACGAGACGAAAATCAACCATGCATACGAAACAAAGGAGAAAAGAATCGCGCTGGCATCGGAAAACAATGGGGAGTAAACAAACGACAATTTAGGGCGACACTGTACATTACACACCGGCCCCAAATGATATCTGTCACAGAATCATTTTAAATTCAAAAAATGGACAGTGGAGTCCACTTTCGTCCATATCAATAATGGGTCTTTACCCGTACCAATAAGCAATCAATGGGCCATTTCCCCATAGCAAGCGCTCGTGCATCACGCAGCGCGTTCAATTTAGTCGGTTTGTTCGACTCTTCTGCCCAAGGCAGGTATATGCACGTGTATTCGTGACATTCTCACGCACGTCAACTTTGCAAGTCTTCTGCTTGCCATCACAATAGGGTACCGGGTGTATGCAAGTACGAAACCAATTAATTTTAAACCCCAAGGCTTAAACGAAGCCCGCGAGAAACAGCGGTAGTACCTCAAAAATAAACTTTATCAAAAGGACGGGCGCGCAGCAAAAAATAACATTGACAAAAGTATTACAACACAAGTACAAACGCGATCCAAACGACCAAGGACGAATCTGGCTGACTATGCAGCCTCCAACAAACACAGTTTTCGCACATCGCGAATTAAATAAGTTCCAGTTCCCGTTCGTATCTTCGTCCGTCGCACTATTCCTTCTTGGTCAGGGAAGACTTCAATAACGATCGCCTTCGACCACTGCCCACGTTTAACATGTTCATCGACAACAAGTACGACGTCGGAAACGGAAAAATTTCGTTGCGGAAGAAGCCACTTCTGTCGCTGTTGTAGCAAGGGTAGATACTGCTTCGTCCACTGGCTCCAAAATCGATCCGCTAGGTGCTGAACAGCTCTCCACGACTTGCGGTACCCGTCAGCCGCAATAAATTCACCGGGACTGTAGGACTCGTCAATAGAGCCGGTGAGCAAACTCATTGGTGTGAGAACGCGAAGGTCAAATGGGAATTCCGCCAGAGCGGTAAGCGGCCTCCGGTTCAAAATAGCTTCCACTTCTACAAAAAATGTAAGAATGGATTCATCGTCGAGCGTTCGTTCGTGCGTCAGTTGGCGTAGAATCTTTCTGACAGAACGTATCATTCTCTCCCACACTCCACCTTGGTGGCTGGCGGCGGGTGGATTGAACTCCCAATCAATGCCTCGTTGGAGCATGGAATCGTGAATTTGCGTCTGGTTCCATTTCGATACGGAATCTCTCAATTCCTTGTTGGCACCAACAAAATTTAGCCCATTGTCGCTAACCAGCTTCTTTGTTGACACCCCACGACGACAGAGGAATCGACGCAAAGCTTGTATGAACGAGCTCGTGTCCAGAGAATGAGCCACTTCAATGTGGATGGCACGTGAAGCCATGCACGTAAACACGCAACCATATCGTTTCAGCGTATTTCTGCCGGATTTTACAGGGAAAGGACCCATGTAGTCAACTCCAGTGTTGGTGAATGGAGGATTGCCAGGTGTAATACGGGGTGGGGGTAGGGGAGCCATCATTTGTTTACCGACTTTCGCTTTCCACAGCCGACATGCCCTACAACTAGCAATGTAATGGCGAACGCTCGACAAACCATGTACGACCCAAAACTTCTCACGGACAGCGGATAACACATGCTGTGCACCCGAATGTCCCTCTCTCTTATGGTAGAAATCTACCACCAACCCAGTCACAACACAACGTCGGGGAAGGATTATCGGAAATTTACATTCATACGATAACAACGAACAAGACAATCGCCCACCAACACGCAAAACACCATTTACTAAAATCGGGCGCAAACGAAACATCGATCTGGAACGTTTCCATGACAGACCACGACACCCTTCGCGTGACAAATGGACGGGAAAATCGGAATACCGCGGAACACATTCGACAATATCACGAAAATACTGGCGCTGAACTAACTTAACAATCTCCAACACCGCGGCATCAAGCTCGCATGACTTCAATGGACCAACGGACAAAACACGTGATACTGAACGAGAATAACGATTTCGAAAGAAACAAGCAAAACGTTTTAACCAAGCAAATGCCCTTTGCAATCTAACAAAACAAGAATACCTGGACAACAATTGAACGATACCAGACTCCGGCTCAACGGCCGCGACCACAACACAAGTACGTTTAACTTCGGGATCTACGTCCGACAACTTTAAAACCGCGGGACAAACAGGCCACTCGGCCTCGCATTGCAACAAAAACCGTGGACCATTAAACCACAACAAAGCTGGCGCTGAATCTATCTGATCCGGCGACAACCCACGCGACGCAACATCAGCAGCATTTCGAGCAGAATCGACATGCCTCCATTGCGACGGTTTCGAAAACTCATGAATCACCGACAACCTATTCGCCACGAACCTATGAAAACGGCGAGATTTGTTCGTGACATACTGCAAAACAGACGTGGAATCCGTCCAAAACACAACACGCGACAACTCATAACACAACTCATCCACAATCAACCGAGCCAATTTCACACCAACCACAGCAGCACATAACTCTAACCGTGGAATAGTCAACGACTTCAATGGGGCAACACGGGACTTACCAGCAACCAACTTACATGACAAAACACCCTCACACGACACACGTAAATATGCAGACGCGCCGTATCCAGACTCACTCGCATCACAAAAACAATGCAACTCAACAAAATCAACCAAGGGTGACAAACCAAAACAACGTGGCAGCACAACACGTTCCAAACACGTAACCCCACGCAACCATTTAGACCACGTATCAGCATGCTCACGCCCAATCACATCGTCCCAACCAAGTCCCTCACTGCAAAGCTGCTGCATTAATAACTTAACCGGTAAAATGAACGGCTGGATCACGCCAAGTGGATCAAATACTTGACTGGCCATTGAGAGGATACCGCGACGGGTAGAGTTCTTTACCGTAACGTCGACTTTAACGAAAAATGCGTCGTCTGCCGTATCCCAGTAAACCCCAAGAGCCTTTCCTGTAGGGAGTTCTCTGTCACACGGCAACAAACCTTTTACCATTGGTTGTCGCGGCTGGGGATCGATACTTTGCAACAACGTCTCGCTGTTGCTCAGGTACTTGTGGAGATGAAACCCACCGTCGTTGAGAAGTACCTCAAGCTCCCGTACCAATGTAATGCCTTCTTCCGCGGATCCTACCGATGTCAGCAGATCGTCAACATAAAAGTTATCGGTCACCGTTTTGACAGCCTTAGCCGACACTCTCGGTTCATTGTCCAAAGCCACTCTCCTCAAAGCGAACGAAGCGCAGCTTGGTGACGAAGTCGCACCGAAAGGGTGAACCAACATCATGTAACTAGCTGGCTCCGCACTTAAGTCACCATCAGGCCACCACAAAAATCGCAATGCGTCTCGATCCTCTGGGGAAACAAATACCTGGTGGAACATGGCCTTTATATCTGCCGTGATCGCTACCTGATGCTTACGAAACCGCAACAACACTCCAACCAACCGGTTTGTAAGATCGGGACCTTGCAGCAACATGTCATTGACGCATACGCCACGGTATGTGGCCGCACAGTCCATAACAATTCTAAATTTTCCCCTTGTGGGATGATGAGGAATATACCAAGTTCTGCCAGGAATACCAGCACCGTAGGCTCGAGCAGCATATCCAGACCGCAGGTATTCTTGGATCTTTGCAGAATACTTGTCGCGTAAATCTGGATCTCGCTTCAGGCGTCGTTTGAGCGAATCTAACCGCTTCGTTGCTAACTCTCTATTGTTTGACAGAGAAGCATTTTCCCTCCATGGCATAGCTACCTGGTAATGGAGGCCAACCTTCTTTACGGAGTTCTCCATAATGGCAAGAGCCTTCTTGTCCTCCTGAGACATCGACCTCGATGGAAAGTTGTACTCCGTAAAATCTTGCCGAAACATCTTCTCCATCTGTTCAAGCAGACGTTCCGTGTGACAACAAGCATGATTGACGTTCCCTGCCATTGTACCTCGCTCCTCCCTAGCATTGCTATCCGGGCCAACCAAAGACCACCCCAACACCGTACGGATAGCACTTGGTTCATCATCGCGACCAATTCGTTCCTCTAGAACACGATGAGCCGATCGTACACCGGCCCCGATGAGGATATCCACCTCTGCATCAAGCGCTGGAAAACACAAACCCTCCAGGTGTTCAAAACGTGAAACAACAGAATTCTTCGGAATACTCTCCCTGAGCTCCGGTAGGCGATCGATGGCGATAACTGAGTTCAGAACCAACGTACTGTTCTCTTCCGCACCACGCAGCGAAAACGAAGTCCTGTTGCCAAGCTCCGTGCCACCACCCATCAAACAACTTACGGACACAGCAACGGGTGGACCATGTAGCCCCAATCGACGCATCAAACCCTTGGTACAATACGATTGGTCAGAACCCTCATCCAAAAACGCATACGTCTCAATATAATTCATTTTTTCAACAGACCACACTCTCACAGGCAAAACCTTCAAATACACACCAGACCAAGAGGAACTCGAAACACCTGCAACATTACGAACCAAACCATTCGATGGAGTCGAGCCTGTTCTCGACGTTTCCCGTTGTCGCTTCGGGGCTGTGTTGCCTTCATTGACACCAACCGAGTGAAGTGTAGTGTGATGTCTTCGCTTGCATTTGCTGCAACCAAACGAGCTTCTACACTCTCTGGAGACATGTCCCGATCCCAAACAAGTATAACAAAGACGCGCTCCTTTGAGGCACTCCCAGCGATCTGGCACAGACATGCCCAAGTACCGCGAACAATAACCGATGCGGTGTTGCCTCCCACAAAGAACACAACACTCCCTGTGGTGAAAAGCGGTTGTCCGTGTACTCACTGCCGGTGATGATGATTGTGGAAGTGCGCCTATACTAGCATAAGACCGCGCACGTGAGTCAGCCACTCGTCGATCCGTCCGCGCAACTGCCGTGATTTTCCCCAGTGCATTGCTGGCAGTCTGGACCCTTTCCCGCACAAACTCTTCAATATGGGAAAATCTCAATTGGCCGCCTCGATTTAGGTGGGAACTGAGACGCTCGCTCAACTTGATCTGCAGCGCTGCGGGTAGGCGTTTAAACAAGGCCTCCGTTGTCTGGAAGGTATCAAGGTCTGACTCAAAGCCGTGCTCACGTAGAACAATCCGACATCGCACCATCTTCATCAATAATTCGTCCAGACCATCCTCGGTTTCCTTGACCATCGGGCCTTGCAACAGTGCGTTAAGATGGCCCCGTACCACGACGTGCTTCTGACCATACCGATTCTTCAGCAATTGTCTTGCTTCCTGTAGGCCAACTTCAGCCTCAGCTACCAGCGAGCAGGATTGTATCAGACTACGGGCTTTGCCAGAACACATGTCAATTAAATAGCGCAACTGCAGGCTCGGGCTTGAAAGCTGTTTCATGATGGTTTCGTCGAAGTTTTTCATGAACTCGTAGAATTTTAAACAATTCCCGTCAAATTTCTCTTCCGTTCGCTTGGGTAACAGAATGCTCTGCTGGACGGCTGCCGCACCTTCACCCATCACCTTAATAAACTCCTGCACGTCAAATCCTGTAACAGGTCTTGCGCCAGGCTCACCACGAGGTGGTTCCTCGTGTGTCAATGGGTCCCGTGGAGGTTCTGTTTCCAAGATAGAATGTGGCTCATGCAAAACTTGTGGCTGATCTGCCAGCCATTTCTCCACATCCCCGCTCCCACAGGCACTTTTGCTTTCCAGCGATTGCTCGTGCTCTGCCTCGAATGCCAAAGCCTTAGCTTTCAGGATACTTTTCTCACGGTTCAATTCTATTCGACGAGATTGAAGTTCGAGTTCAATCCTTAGGAATTCAGCCTCGAGGTCGGCTTCTTCCCTTATTTGTTGAGCACGAAACTCCAACGCTCTCGAGCGGACAGACCGACCACATGATGACGGCGGAATCCCTGCCGGATTTGAAGATGTGGAAGGTGGAAGAGGAGTCTTGTGACAAACAGCGTGTAGGTACGCTTCCCATCGTTCGTTCACAAGGCGTTTCTTTCTTACAACGGCGTCTCGCCTTTCTTCCACCTCTATGCGCCCGGATTCAAATTTCTCTTTGTCAGAAATGAGTAACAAATACTCGTCGCACGCTCCCAAACATTTGTCCGCGGCCTTGTGGAATTCTTCCAGCTTTTGTTGCGCTGCATCCGGGTCGTTCACGTTAGCCAACTTCGATTCCAACTGCGAACGCGACAACGTGACTCGCCCTAGGAGTCCACCAACCGTGCGGCGTTTCGCTTCAACTTGCTCGTCCAGGTAACCATCAGATTGGACCCGCAATCGAACTCGACTTGCATGAAGAGGCACTCCTTCCGTGTACGACATCTTAACCAACAATTACCAAAAAACACAAACAAGTTCACACTTAACCAAACAAATCAACACAAAATCATTAACCACAACTAACCAAACGAACCAAAGCAACCACTGCCAACAAACCCAACCGAACGACCGAACAGGCCACCAATCAAGTAAACACGCGGCGCTCCCAACGCGTCAATTAACACTCCGCGAATTCTCACTCGGACCGACAAAATTTAACCGAACAACAATATCAGGGCTTCTCACCCACAATTCCTCAACAATCTACGAGGACAACTTCAACGCAACAACAAGGCGAATTGGAAAATTCAATGTAGCCGACAAGCTACACCGGAAAAATTAACTAAAATAAATTAACAAGAGGCTTCCATCGGAACAACTTTAATCCCCAACCAACGATATTAAAAACAATGACAATGCACGCGACTGAGAACTTAGTAGTAAAACAAATCAACGTTCGGGTATAAGGGAGGGAAATCAAGGGGTATTTCAAACGGTCGTTGACGCAGAGTGTAGGGGTATGTGGGTATATACGTTTTCCAATTGTGAAGCATTTCAAGTAACAATTTCTATCTCTAGCCCCTTATTCAAATAGAATATAAAGAATGGTTAAAAATAGGAACTGAACTTAAAACAGCATGAACGTAGAGGTAACTTAAAATAACATAAAGCGTAGACGGAGACGTGCACTGTGCAGCCGTCGTTAAATAGAACTGAGGACGAACAAAGTCAAATACACACGAGACGAAAATCAACCATGCATACGAAACAAAGGAGAAAAGAATCGCGCTGGCATCGGAAAACAATGGGGAGTAAACAAACGACAATTTAGGGCGACACTGTACATTACAGTTACGATCGTCGTAACGAGGTGTATGAAACAGAACGCCCGTGTACTTGCGTTTCAAAATGTATGCATTCCGTTTTCCAAAACACAAAACGAAACTGAATGCACTGCATCCCTCGTATAGGCCATAATATATACCTTACTTTAAAGGATGCAAGAATATTGGTAACGGGTTCAAGGCTTGTCACTGTTACCATTACGGGCGTGTGTATCCTTGAGCAAGACAGCAATTGCTCCAATTCAATCCGGTGGTCGCTAATGGATTTTCCTAATAACCACTCAAACATCAAAAAAATCCCCAAAAATAGTTACTCACAAAGTAACATATGAGTAACTAGTAAGCGGCCACAAGGTGTATGAAACAAGAAAAAAAAGTGTTTTAATCAGAAGCACAACATGTACGCAAGTGAATGTATTTGTACGATGGCACACTGAATTTACAATTACCTCATAGTTAAACATTTCTTATACCGGCGATAAATTTATAAACATCAAGATACGATTATCAAAATTATTAAACAATACTCTGTGACCAGTATTTAATTCTATAAAGACTTATCTATGGTGGTTTTCAAGTTAAACTATGCTAGATGGGTTTTTAAGAAACAATGTAGTACTGTGGGGAAAGATGGATACAATTAGCATCTAAAGCCTATATTTTCTTATGGTGTATTAACAAATATCAACAAATATCAGTGCTCTTTTAGAGTTACAAAGCCATTTAATTCTGTAAGTAGTCATTGTTCATTACCTATGTGACCTTAAAAAAAAACAAAAACATGTTCTATCTTACTTCACCCAACTATATTTCTTATGCATAGAATCCAAAGAGAAAGACACCGGCTGCAACCATAACCACTGCCCCGATATTGACAAAGATGGCCGGCCATTTCTCCTCCGTTATATCCAGCATAGAAATCTTCATGGCTTCTGCTTCTTCAGTTGATATTTGCTGGCTTTGCCCGTCGTCCAGACCACAGAATAAATCTATTGCTTTGCGCCAAAATGGTTTGGGGGCAGCTGGCTCTGCATGAAAAATATAGTAAAGTAACATAATTATCCTCACGTGGTGGGGTAATGACAATTGTTATAACACAGGTGTTCAAACACACCACTAGCATTGAGTTACCATGTATGTAACTTTGTGAGTGATTAGGAAAAAATAAAAAAAACAAATCAAACACACCGCTAGCATTGCTGCTATGCATTGAATCGTTGTCACCCAGCCCTTCTTCCATTTTAAATGCGCCGTTCAATGTTCCATTTCCATTCTCTTCAACTTTCGGCTGGAACCAAACGTAAAATAAAGTAGTGCGGAGTCAAATTTGGTACTACAAAGAATATTATGGAATTGTATACCCATACCTGCAAAACTCTAAAAGAGGGGAGTTAAATGTTAAAACACGGTCATAAAATATGGGATTCAGCTGCTAACGGTATCTCATCTTACCAAACAGTAATATTATCAAACAAATGCAGTTATGATTTTTAACAAATTTACAGATTTAAGAAAATAAAGTTTTACCTTTTTCTGGTAGAATACATTAAGAGGGATCCTTTTTCGTTTGCTGTATCGGTTCCAGTATGTAAGTCTCACCAACTGTTGTGTAATGTTTACTTGTAAATGACACCAATGCAATTAATATTTAACAGAATCATTACACGCACATAGCAGTGCAAATATTATTTAGTGATCACATAGAAACTTGGAATGTAATGTAACTTGCTTTACCCTTGCATGCATAAAAAATGACGGAAGTTATAACACAGGTGTTCTGTTTCATTCACCTTGTGCTCACTAACGAGTTACCATGTATGTAACTTATTTATCCTCGTGTGGCTGGAAAACGTCAGTCGGTATAACATGGGTGTTCTGTTTCATACACACAGTGCACATTTACCAAATACCAGTATGTAACTTATTTGTTTTTGCATGGCGGTGCAATGACAGTCGTTATAACAAGAGTGTTCTGTTTCATACAACTCGTGCTCGCTTATGAGTGACCATGTATGTAACTTTGTGAGTATTTATTTTCTCTGTAGGTTATGACTTGGATATTCTGTAGGGTGTGTTTCCCACTGTGCCACAGCGCTGGCAAACTTACAAAACCTAACCCACTTACACATTTCTTATCAATAGGCGGCGTGACCAGTGAAACACAGATCGAGATTGCTGCAGTCACACACAGCAATATCATTGCAAAGTAGAGATAATGAACTTTGGATAAGATAGTTGGCCTGTTGTCTGGTTTCCCACACGCCGGAGAAGGCATGGCAAACTCGAATATCATGCGAACAATCCCAATAATAATTCCCAAGCTCAATCCCCAAAATGTGCCCTGGGTCAATATGGTATAAAAATAAAATGAGATTACATTGTTTTTTATATATTGGATAAGACTGGGTAAAATGGGACAAACTTTCATTTTATTTTCTTGTACTATTTTGTAGCAAAAAGGTGTATTTAAAGAATAATACAGCTGTACAATATGTTTAAAAATGCTAAGGTGGGGAAAGATAGAGGAAGATTTCATTGTTTTTACCTGTCCCAGTTAGTAGTAAAGAAGAAATATTTACAGAAATATATAACCTTGACTCTGCGGTTCCAAAAGAGCAGTGCTAATTGGTAAAAACACAATCAGGAAACATGGAATCTAGGTGCTAAAAAATATCACAGCTTACTCCATAGTACTATTAATTTATAATATGTTTTATGGTAATTATGCTAATAAAAATGAATGGTATAAATAACTGACCAATAGTATTACAATGAAGATACAAGTTATAGTTGAAAATCTGGCTTACAGGTTCATTAAGTCTTGGCCAAAACACAGCCATAACGAAAACAGCTGTAATTGGAGGTGCCAAGAAACTGGTGATTGATTGAATGTAGTCGAAAAGCCGGCCGTCGGAAAAAGCCTGAATGATCGGTACCCATGCAATGCTAATCCCGACCATAACAAGTATAAATACTCTGAAACAAAAGCAATCAATCATGGGTTAATTAAAGTGTGGGTGGGAGGCTGGCAGGTATTAAATGGTCAATGCGTCGTAGAAAATTAAAAATAAATGCACCTGCCAACTAGCGATCTCTCTTTTTTATTTTAGTTGCGGCAGGTTCTAAGAGTCATTTTGTCATAAAAATCAATGCACTTGCCAATGCCAACTACCAATCAGTTTTTCCTTTTTTATTGTATGCCTGAAGACATATTATTGACCACTGCGTTGGAGCAGAGACCTCAAAGTGTTCACCGGCAGGTTTTAAAAGTCATTTTGCCATAATTGCCAGTGCCACCTATCAATCTTTTTTTTTCTTTTTTTGCATGGTAGAAAATTTTGAAAACAAATTATTTGCCACTGGGTTGAAAACCTCAAGAGTGTGTACTGGCAGCTTTTAAGACCACACTGTATGGAAAAAAATCATCCACCTGCCCACTATCATTTGTTCTCTGTTCTTGGCTTTTGGCCGGATCTTCATCCAAATGTCGCAAGTGAATAAAGTGCTGGCGCTGTTGAACACGGACGTGAGGGAAGACATCAACGCAGCGATCATCACAGCAAGCAGAAGCCCTTGAACCATAACACTTGATCATTATTCAAGATTAATTAAGGAAAAAACAACCAACTGCAAAATATAAGAAATATATGTTTCGCTTAAATGGTATCCTTAGTCTCTGGTTCAAGGACAAGCACGAGTCTTAGAACCAAAACTCTTAATTATTATTCAGGATCTGGTGCCACCATCTTGTAAAACTTAAAAAGCAACACACAAGAAGTAGATCTATATATATATTAGTTATAATTATTTAACTGAGAAATATATTTTTTAATTACTACAATTGCTTGGACTTGATTTTTGTCTGTTACATTTTTATAGCACCAGATCATTACTGCACACAAGAATCGTCCAACTGTATGAACATCAGATCAGGGTAAGATTCACTGAATTTATGAGAAGTTATACTAGTTATAACTGACCTTTTAGTCCAACTGGCATAATGAACAACACAAGCTTAGCGTATGCATAGTTGGTGCAACCAGTAGGCGAGCCACAAACTTTAATGCATTCTTCTGGTAGAGAACAACCAATTTGATCTGTTGAATAAAACAGGTTTAATTACTGGTGAAGAATCTTAAACTTAAGCACAACTATTAACCCTTCTGTTACTTCTGCTACCAGGCATAGTGCAAACAATATATCAGTGGCTCATCTGGTATGAAAACGTATAGTGTATTTCCAACGTTTCGTCTGCCATACGGCGAGACTTCATCAGAAAGAAGTTTTAATATTGTTTAATATTCCAGTGCTAGTAAAGAATATACCCCATAAATGTTTAGTCTAATCTGTAAAACCTCCAACTATCTACGGGAGTCGTAAGGATACGATTTATAATTCTCTCAATGATCTTTGTTTACTACCAAAAAGGGCGAGAAACTAGAATGAAAAGGTGTCCCATCTTATCCCAATCCTACTATAAGTTTAGCCAGTGGCGCAGCCAGGGAGGGTTTAGGGGGTCACGACCCCCCCCCTTATAAAAAAAAAAAAAAATTAAACAAAAAAAAATTTTGAACATTTTTCGAAAAACCCTTCCTCCCTTTTTTCCTGGCTGCACCACTGGGTCCAGCACACACACATTTACTTACCAGGAAATATAATCCTGCTAATCATCCCAACCATAACCATCATGTACATTGGAAGCACCTTCAATGTACCAGCCAATACGCAGCCACCTTTAGCATGAGATAAGTTCTTGGCAGCCAATGTTCTTTGCACAATAACCTGAAATATAGTAGGGTGGGGTAAAATGGGACATGTTTCATTCTCTTTTCTCGCCCTATTTGATAGTAAAGAAACTATTTTATAGAATTAGCAGTTGCCCGTGACTCTATAAAAACTTTGTTAATCGTTTTAGTTGTAGAAATATGGGATTTAGGTGCTAACAGTATCACATCTTATCAGACAGTAATACATGTTGTGTTTATTTTGCATTTTGTTTTAAACTATATAGTATTTAGAAAATTAGTTCTGGACTAGTGAAGAATCCTCCAGTACAATATATATTAGGCTGGGGGGAAGTGTTCCAGGTTGGTGGTTAGGGTTTAGTTAGGGTTAGGTGGCCATAAGGTTTAGTAGCCAGCAGATACAGCAGGGAAGAATATGTACTAGAACCAATTGTTAATTTGTAAAACAATTTCTACCTGATCGGTACACCAGTACCATGTTGCGATTATTGTAATTCCGAAGATCATTCCTGGCCACGGGAGGTCGCTGTCGATTGGGTCACGGAATACGTGGAAGGCGTCGGAACGAGGTAATCCACATGAAGTGTTCGTGTTCCGTTTACTTGGAATTGCAGCAAAATATTCGGGTTCCAGTTGATTGTAGCCACCAATGTAATCAAAGGCTGCAAAGATTTAAATATAATAATTGAAAACTGTTTGTAATCGCTTTTATAGATATAATGTAACTTGATTTATCCCCACATAGCTGAAAAACGACAGTCGTTATAACAGGGGTGTTCTGTTTTATACATCTCATGCAAGCTTACGAGTTACCATGTATATAACTAAACTTTGTGAAGATTTTTTGTAAGAATGAGAATTTATACATTAAGTGACTCCTGGGTCGGAGCAATTGCTGTTTAGTAAGAAAATCCCACTAATTGTATTCTTACAAATAGCTGGTGTGAAATACTTTTAAAAACTGGGATTTCAAATAAATTTACTGCTAATTAATCTGAAGGTACCTTTAAATCAAACTAAGAGTTTTTAAAAACTTTTGCATATTTTCTGAAGTTAATATATATAATATACTAAATATATTTGTAAGTCGCACTGGTTCCATTGACCGGAGTAAATGATGGAAAATTACAATGAAAGTTAATATTTAACATTGTGTTGTTTTTTTAACCTTTGAGTATGACGTGCATGTAAAGTCAATTGTGATTTCGAAAGTCATTCTTAAACATTTAAAAAACATTAGGTACGACAAAAATGGTTTGGTTGTTTCCAAATTGTAGAGAAGACGGATGAAGTTTACAATATATATAACACCACATGTATACCGATGTCTAGGGGACATAGTATGGTAGTGAAAATTGATTGGCGCATGTTCTCCCATATTTTAACACTGATGTTTAACAGTGCCTTGGCTTACGTTTTATACAGCCTTTTTGTTTATCATGGGGCACATAGAAAAAAGAATTAAAACAAGTTTTGTACATCGCGCAAAATGTTACATACATGGCCATTTGGACACTAATTGTATGAAGCAGAACACCCGTGTTTAACAAATGACATTTCCCAGCCGCATTCATTCCTACTTACATAGCCCCATCATGACCAAACCACCGATCAACATGATAAATGTTTGAGCTGTATCTGTATAAATAACTGCAGCAAGACCTCCTGTAACAGTGTACAAAGCTGTGATAGCAAGCAATATACAGATGGCCAAGTACAAGTTCCAACCAAGCGCTTCTTCGATGAATATTGCTCCAGCAAAAAGATCAGCCTGCCATTTATGTGAAATGTATTTAGAAAACCATAACTTAACCGTATTATAATTGTTATATAGTATTTGGGGTAAGATGGATACAGTTAGCACCTAAATCTATTATTTCCCTTCGTGTTTTAACAACTAACAATGGAATTCTCCTTTCTTGTCTAACTTGGGAGTAAACAAAGAATATTTACGGAATTATATACCCGTATCAGCACACCTCTAAAAAAGAGTTGTTAATTGTTTAAACACACAATTAGGAAATATGCGATTTTGGTGCTAATGCTATTCTACCTTACCCCACAGTTACATGAAAATATCCGTTAAAAAAATTCACCGATATTTTTGTAAAGATGTAGAGAATAAGTGAGAGCAGGGAGAGAGACATTCGGATCCGTTGGCCTCCAAATCTTTCTCTCAGATATTCGGGCATCGTTACCACACCAGATGCGATGTAGACCGGTGCAAAAAGCCAGCCGAGGAAAAGCAGTGTCACGACAGCCTGCAATGAAATGCTGCATAAATATTTGAACACCGAATAAATGATTAACGTAACACAGTCGCATTTTTATTGCTAGATTGCTGCAGCGAAAAGGTTTATATAGTATTCTAAGGTGGGGTGATGGGTAACTCTGGCCAAAATTTTCCATGCCACGTTGCGGTACCTCAAATAAAATACATCATATTTTGTAACTAGAAAATTGTATAAATATATATATATGTTGGTGTTAGATGGGACACCGTTTCATTTTATTTACTCATGCCATTTGGTAAAAAAAAATCCCATAGAACGTTGTTAATTCAATTGTTTAAACCCTAATCAGGATGTTTGAGATAGTATGTTCCAAAGGTGTCTCATCTTACCCCACAGTACTACAACATAAATATTCCTCAATTGATTTAAACTAAATACGACTCACGTTCCATTCAAAAGATCCTTGGGCAATACCCGATGCCGCACCTGTTCCTGCAAGGCCTACAAAATGCCCGCTGCCAATGTTACTGCTAAAAAGTGACGCGCCGACCGGGAACCAAGTGATGTCCCTACCGGCAAGGAAGAACCCGCTAACGTTGCTTCTGTTCGTCCGACACATCGCCTAGACAGAATTAATTGTAGTTTAAGTCCATAAATAGCAATGACTTTTTTGTACGGTGATTAAACGGGTACATTGGAATGAAATATAATACCTGCTTTATCTTCGCGTAGCGGGTCAACGACAGTCGCACTCATTTTTGTAACGTATGGCTGACAATTTAGACGACCCATTAGGGGCCACTATGTTAAAGCAAATGTAATGACGAAATAGATTAAATAAAGTGTTACAATATCCCTGAAACATTTTAAAGTAAATAAAAAAATCGAAACCTGTAAACATGGGGATTCCCCTATTACAACAACAGTATTGGCGCGAAAACATGTGTCAGCAAAAAGTGGGGACAAAACTTAAAGGAAAGGAAATATTTGTTCAAAATTTCAAAATTTTTGACAAAACAACAGCGTTTTCGTTAAGGTATTTTTCATTGCTGAAACCAAAAGTAACTCACACTCACAAAGTTACATGCGTGGTAACTCGTAAGCGGACATATCGTATATAAAACAGAACATCCGTGTTATAACGAGTGTCGTTTTCACGCGAGGATAGAGAAAGTTACATTCATTCAATCAAATCGCTTCCTCTTTAAAAATAAAATATAACTTACCCATATCCCCACAGCTAAGATAACAGCAAAATATGCAACAATTACTCCGATATCCGCCGCTTCCAAACCTGCTTCTGGCAAAGGTGGTTCGGTGGTGTCAGTTGTACCGGTAACTTCGGTCACAAACACAGTTGAAGCCATATTTATTTTCAACCGCGATTCTCTAAAGCGAACCAATATTTAACAAAAGTATTAATAAAGGTGAAGGTAATTTTATAACTATAGTAAAGCGGGGGAATATGGGAAATATTTTCATTCTATTTTTTCGTCCAAATTGGTAGTAAACAAAGATCACTCAAAGAATTATGAAACTGTATCTTCACGACTCCCATAGACCGTTGTTAAATGGTTAATACACGATCAGAATATTTAGATATTATGTGCTAATGATGTCCCATCTTACCGAACAGTACTATATATGATTAACCGATTGTCAAACTTAAAAAAATGAAAATTTTTCTTTATCTTGTAAAGTTAACTGTATTTTATAACTATAACCAAACAGGTCTCAAAAGTATTCTCATTTATCTGTCTAAACCTTTAACTACTCGAGCCAATGGACGCGTATAATTTTAAACTAACTAGTTATATAATACAGGTCACTACGTATAGTCCTACATCTGCGACAGGTACACTGTGTTAATAAGTAAGTGATTGAACTTTATTTTGGCTTAAGTGCAATCATAATGAAAAACGCACTGCATAGACCTGTCCTTTGCAAACAAAGTGCTCTGTTTGATTTTCCGTCGCAAACAGCGAAGTTAAAAAACCGCTGTCGTCGCCCGTAAGCCGCAGTTCGTATAATACTGAAGCAACGAACATAAAATAAAAATAAAACTATACGAGTGATTCATGATTGTGTATAAATTATATACACACCTTTAACGTGTTTTGTTAATAATAACTCAAATTTATCTAGAGGAAAAAAACTATTACGTAACCGTCTGTTTGCTTGGTTGGCATGCAAACAAAGGGTATACTTATATAAGTTTGCGTAATTCTTATGTGTGTTTGCAGTTAAATCAAAACGAGCCACCACAGAGCTAACGTTGTTTAATGTAGTGGCGTGGTTAGTGTTCAAAATCACGATTGCACTTTTTAATGTTGCGTGTTATTTCAAGGCCAATAATAGCGAAAACGTTTGAGAGTCACGTGTATAGAGCATTGTGGGGGTAATGGATACCGTTAGCACGTAATGTATCGTATCTCTAATCGTGTTATAAACAATTAACAACACTCGTGGGATTTTATAATTTTTTGAAGTTTCTTTGCTAACTACTAAATGGAACGAAGAAAGTGAATAAAAATATATACCACTTTACCCCAAGCTGATTTATGACATACGGACCATCTTTCCCCGACCGACTACACCACAAATGAATATTAGTTGACAACGCTTTCCAACCATAGCATGTTCCATCCCGTGACACAAAGTGACAATTGTCAGTCGTCTGTTCAATTTCATTTCCAAATACTTTTGTGTGAATTTATTTTTTTACCGTTGAAAAACAATCGCTTTCGAAAGAAGAATTCGGATTCAGCTTTCGGATGTTTTTGTTTCCTTTACCTCACATAGACTGTGGTATTATGATATGACACAACTTATATAACGCACAAAGAGCGAATAAATAAATGAATGTAACTTGCTTGACCCTCGCGTGGCAGGGCAACAACAGTCGTTACACCACGGATGTTCTGTTTCATACACCTCCAGCTTACGAGTTACAAAGTATGTAACTTTTTGAATATTGCTGGCAATTTGGACAACCCA
This sequence comes from Ciona robusta, assembly GCF_009617815.1. Lineage (NCBI taxonomy): Eukaryota > Metazoa > Chordata > Ascidiacea > Phlebobranchia > Cionidae > Ciona > Ciona robusta. The sequence continues at coordinate 7,326,349 of NC_143244.1, read as the reverse complement.
TTAGTGACCACTGGGCTGAAGAAATTGCCGTTCAGTGTCTTGCAAAAGGACACGTACACCCATATAAGGGAATCTGTTATACCACTACTCAATAGTGACCAAAATTCAATGGCAGCTGAACTGTTTTAAACTATAAATTTTGATACTTTATTTACAATTGGCAAAAAAATGTAGCAGCTCGTGTCCCGTGTAAAAATGATCTCTATTTTATGTAAACAGTTATTTCCTGCCCAAGACTCGGTTCATTGCAAAAAGTTAGATATACAATTATTCACGCCTTCCCGGCTTTGGCTTGACGATATCACATTATCATTGTTACAGATTGTCAGACAAGAGAATCTTAATTCGCAATACAGGTTCACTGAAACGTGTCCAATTCCATTTCCGTTGGCGTTGATATCAACAGAGGTAAACAGAGATTGTCAAAATAGGATTACGAACAAGTGATTTATTATGGGCTTTTGTAAACAAGCCATCACAAAAAAAAACATATTTTTTGCTGAATTCCCCAATTTTAGTTATATAGTCGAGCGGGGTAAGATGGGACACGTTTTCATTCATTTTTCTCCTCCCGTAAGAGCCATATACCCCCGAGACTCCGTAAAAACGATGGCTGAAAACATAATTAGGAAACATAGAAATCCGGTGCTATCGCTATTCTACCTTAGCCCGCAATTTTACTTTAATGTAGCCTGGATCCAAATGACATTTTTACTGCCTAAAAAAAGTATTGTTTCGATATCAGACAATAGCAGAACGATAAGTTAATATTAAACAACTAACCAAAGTTATAAAGGTAGTGAATACATTATGTCGAAGTTGTTTGTTTATTTTCGATTCTTTTCTCCAAGGGTTGTTTGTTTTGTATCCACCACACACAAAACTTACGTCACTTGTTTTCCGCTAGCTAAAACACCATTTACAAACAATAGGCCAAGGGTTAAAATTACCAGCTTACCGATGGTTAATTAAAAATTTAACTAGTTACGTAATTTTTTGCCCGGTCAAATGTCAACACTACAATTAAACCAGTTCAATCGATTTTCGAATACTTAGATTAGGGAATCACAGCGTGAAGTAGTTTAAAAATAAATCACTAATGCATATTTGTATCTGCATTATATCGACTTTAAACCCAAATAAAAGGATTACGTTTCACTTCAACTTAAAATAACTTGCTCAGTTTTATCCTTTTATGACATGTAAGCTACTGGGCATATGGTGGGGAAGACGGGACATCTTTAGCATACAATATCTAAATATCTTGACCTAAACAACAAAACAACGGTATATAGGAGTCTTGACGATATGGTTTTTATAATTCATTAAACGTTTTTTGTTTACTACCAAATGGGACGAGTAAATAAAATAAAATGGTGTCCCATCTTTCCCATCCTACAACAAGTTGTACGACACTTTCAAACCAGAAAATGCTTTTTTAAATTTATTTGCAAAAGTTACAGTGGAAGGAAATAAATATGTTGCTGCAAAAGAAGCGCTGAAGCAGGAAAACAAAACAGGAATGAAATAAAAGCACATCAATACCCCGCACAAGCATTTAAAAAGTAAAAAACATGCTATAAGCTGTAACTTTTGAAGGTATAAGGACAAATGTGTGCGTAAATTATACACGCAAGCAGTATTTCGCGGTTATTTTAAAATGTTTTTACAACTCCTATACTAAAAATGATAAACGTAATAAATAATGGGCACGATAAAATTATAAATACTACAAATAATAATAGGCAATTATTTTGTGCCAAGCAGCTTTTGATGTAAAGTATTTTTTAATATTATATCTTCAGAAATTCAATGTGACCAAAACTGGAAATATATAGCTAGGTTCTTATTGAATGTTTCGATAATAATGAAAGTAATATAAACTCCCTCGATCGCTAGTTTGCTGTGGGACGTCGCTGCTGAATAAAGGCAAGCCCAATGCACAGTGTTATGTATACGGATCCTATAAGCTGAAGAAGCAAAGCTACATGGTTTTAGCGGCTCTCACAGTTCGTCTGTAGATCATGGGGACTGAACTATTGGCAATAAAATCCACTTCGAATTTCCTGGAATAGAATTTGGTATTTGAGTTTATGAGCCGGTTTCTTATTGTATTTCGTGGGCAATGCGGTTAAGCGAAATCCAGATGTCAGAAAAGTTAAGTTTTAATTCAATATTATGACATTCAGTGAATATGCTATATGCAAAGAAAATGGAGAAGAGAATCGGATTTTTTCGCAAAGGGAGAAATCACCATGCTAAATAAAATTGTCGTGCAGATTCACCATGCAGTAACAAGCATACAGTTTTACTATTTACAAGAATAAAGAAAGATTGTCGCGATGTCAATCGCCGCTAAATAAAGCGTTGTCGTGTATAGTAACACATGCAATAAATATAAGAAGTAACTTGGAACAAAAGAGAAGCAAAAGTCATGCTTTTTCGTCACGAAAAGTGTCAGAAGTACGTTGAAAGAAACATGCAACTATCTATAAAAAGGTAACAACCAATCTCTATAAAACAAGCGATAATATAATCACAGTAAACGCTTACTGGCGAATGCCAGTCACTCAAAACATAATGGAAAAATGTCAAAAACACATGCGTTCTGGCAGGTGTAGAAACAGATGCCTTGAAATCGTCACAAAAAGAACTACAATGTAACATAATACTATAATCATGCAGCAAGCATCGATTGTCGTTAAGTATTCCCAGGTTAAGTTTAAGAGAATGCTCTTTAGTTAGAACATTGTTTTTAAAAAAATAAATGATATGAAGTTGGCGCACTTTCGCGGCCCGAAGTTTTGTTAATGCCGAATAGCATGCTACGTGCCGATGCAGTACTTGGCTTACAACCGTACACATGCAGAATATAAAGTTAAATATCGACATCCCTCATTTAGCCGGATTTGCACTCACATTTCCTCGCCGTTTTCTGGACGATCTTCGATGCGATGGCAACTTCCCCAGATAGATTCCCAGCTGGTTCAACAATCGCTGCAATCGCGTTTAGAATTTCATCTCCATAAGCACTTTCCATCAGCATAGCGATGGAGTCTTCGATGGATCGCGGATGGCGTCTTCCCTTTCTTGACCTCTTACCATTCCTGTTCCTCTTGCGACCACCTCGGTTTCGTCGCCTCATCTTTCGGTGTTTTCGGCCTCGACCTCGACCGCTGCCGCTCTCAGGCGCGCTTCGAAGCTTCGTTGTCGTCGTAGATGAACCAAACATCGATGGTGTGATATCGGGTCGCTCTCCGCTCGTGTCAACAGACTGCATAAGCCTTGCCATGAATAATTGTCGGTTGAATCTCGTTTGTTGTCGGCTCTGGTTTTCATTGATGCTGTGGTCGGCGGTGGAGGAGCGCTTGCTGTAAAAATAAAAAAATATTAAATAAAAATAATTCCTAAAAGCTTAAAAAAAGTTGCTAACAGAATTTGGCTTAAATTGCGCAAAGTTAGTCCCATTATGCGAGAGATGCCGTTTAAAAAACCCTAGAAAAATTAATTTAAAGAAATACTAAATTTCGTAATGTTATCTACTTTTACGTCTAATGACTCTTATAATTCATATCGTGTATAAATATATAGAAGTTTGAAAGTACCTGATTTTGTGCTCACTTGGTTCCTCGCGATCCGGTATAGCATACGATGCCACCATGGCAATCCCACTCATCAGACTAACGAACAAAATGATCACTTTTGAAAGATTCATACTGCGTGGTCAGAAAAAGCAGTTTTTAAACGTTAACTAATACGAAACTCTGTAAAATTAAAGTTTACAAATAAATTAGCAACCAGATAATAAGGTAAGACCTAAAACTACAAAACAACGTGCTGGTGAAATCTATGAAAAACGAAACCGTGCTGACACCGGCCATAAAACTGATATTGTGCGGCTAAACTGCTGGGAAAATATGCGCAAAACCAATATCAAACAGCCCACATATAAAGCTGGATTTACGAGCTTTGCCACAGCAATCCTGTTTCATTGGATCTAGTCGGCAGCGGTTTTTATAAGCAGCCCCTTTTTCTTCTAACGCTAAAAACCTTTTTTTCATCGAAAAACAAGCGCGATGAAGTTTCGCTGGGAAATTTCTCGGTCTTGCCAAAATACAGACTTGTTGTGTTCATTTTATAGCCTTTTTAATACCTAGGTCTGCTTTAACGAGGTATTTTATTTTGACTTTCAAATTGAATTTAAAAAAACACGATAAATTGTTATTGTTTTAGTAAAAAATACCATGCGCAATTAAACTACCAAATATTGCAAAAATTATAGAATGAACATTTCATATTTACCAGTTAGGCAACGGGTAATGTTTTTTGTTGTTTAGCCTTGTGTAACCAAGTACCCTACACGAACAATAGGGCAGATGAGGCAGTTACGACTGATATACGTAATGCGTTCATTTTATGGCGTGACGTCACAGATAATGCTGCGAAAACTGTCTTCGTTGGTGAAATCACTGACCCGTAAAAAAGTTAATCGCTTGCTTGTTTCTGCTGCCATTACTCCCCAAAGACCCACAAGTGAACTTTACAAAGAAGCCATCGTTGTTGCGGTTGTTAAAAGCATGCGCATTCATTCCTAATTTACGCTAATCCTGGTTCCTAAAGCGTCACTGCAGCGTTATAAAACTGCCACAAAGTGTCGTTTTAAATAAACTATCCCTTCTCGATGCATTAGCTCGTAACTGAATTTCGCCTCTACGAGATTGGAATGTTTTAGTTGGAGAGGAAGTTTCAATACGACCCTTTATAGTCATATATGTCGCTTCCTTCCATCCGATTTAACCTACGTCATCAGACACACAAGCCGATCTACGTCACAGGCGACGCGGGATCTTCGTTTTCCTCGCAAATGAAAGATTAGTTTTATTTTCTCTTTAAGAACATTTCTTTTTAACGATTTTAGAATTAAAATTTCGATCTGAACTATAAACCAAAATTACATTAAGTGTAAAACGAGTACTGTGGGGTATGAGGTGGGACACCTTTAGCACATGATATCAAATATATTGATCTTGTTTTAAGCAATTAACAACGGTCTATGGAAGCCGTGAGGATAGAGTTTTATAATTCTTTGAATATTGCTTGTTTACTACCAAATGTGACGAGTAAATAGAATAAAAAGGTGTCCCATCTTCCCCTAACTTACTAACCATCAGAATATTGGAAAACATCGTCTGCGGTAACCCTTATCAATTTATATGAACGTTTAAAGGGTTGATAAAGGTTTGCGTGTTTACAAATTGATTGGAGAAAATAAAGCTTTGTTTTGTTTAACAGTCGTGACGTAACGACGTATTTATAGCGGGCTGTTATATGTTTTCTCCTACTTTTGTTTTTTTTTCTCATCAATAAATAAGGGTATTTTCCCAAACAGAATTCTCCAAAAACAGGGGTATTCAATCACCCTCTAAAATAATATTTTTATTGAGAATGTTGCCAAATCTAATTACTGAAAATGTTGCTTACTTCAAAACAAACCGCGCCATTTAATTATAACACCGTATACTTTAAAATTAAACCACACTTGTTGTTTGCCGCACAAATCGATCTGGCAAAGATCGTCAAGTGATCATCTCGAATTAGATAACCGACCACTTTAATTTAAACAATTGATATAATATCGCACGTCTAAATATAGCACATGCGCTGTGATAAGTACTCGGATCTACTTGAACATTGCTATCGGTGCTTTAATCATTGGGATTTCTGCTGTCAACAGCACATAAGAGCTAGTGTGATGTAACAATGATATCTAACACGGACACACAACTGATTTCGAACTAAAATTAGGACAAAAATGTCGCAGTTAGATAAAATACGGCTCAAACTGCTTCCGTGACGTCACGAGATGCTATTTTTATGACGGTTCGAATTTTAAACGAGTTCCGAAGTTAATTCGATCCGACTTATCGTATATCTTGAGCCGTGTGAATATTTTGTTACGGTAGAGTAATTTTCGCTTCATGTACTTAACGGCTCGTCGCAACTCGTGATCGGTAACTAATCAAACTAGAATAACGATATAATATCCTGGGTTTAATTTTTGGTTTAATAACTTGCCCTGTTGGTCAGTCCCCAATTTCACGATGGTGGAAAACGCCCGTCTCGATTTTAATTTGCTTTTTTCAGATAAATCCCTACGTAAACAAACGTGGGCGCTAAAACTTATAAGAAGTTTCATAAAAACATAGCCATCGTGCGTCACGTAGAACACGTAAGGCGAAAAAAAGTGATAATTTTAAAAGAAATATTTGAATTCTGTCAACAGACCAGGTCACACGGTGTCGGTAGACATGAAGTGAATAACAAACCGAATCCTCAGCAATTGCAAAGGGCGTGTTTGGTCGTAATTACACCTCCTGTATCATCACAGTCTTTTCTCCGACGAATTCTTAGTTGTATCGCTTTTGTAGCTTCCCATCAACCATGGCAAGCACGAGGCCGTAGTCGCCGTCAAATGACTGCGGATTACGACTTGGGTTGGGCAGCCATCTTATCCCATAACTCTCCCGGTAACTGGATTACCTCGTAGGTGCGATTTATACTCCGCTGTTGCACCCCACCACGTAAGGAATTTGTAATTGCAGTGTTGCCACCCCAAATAGTTTGATTCTATTTTTAGCCCGACGAACAAAGTTTTCAAGGGAAGCGGGGGGATCCGAAACCCTTATTTTGCGGACGACGCGTCTTTACTGGAATACGGTCTACTTATGTCTACTTATAGAGATTTTTCCAAATTTGGCGTCTTTGTAAAAGTGTTTTTTACAAAGCAGGCAGCGACCGACAAAGGACATTTTCGGAAAACAAGGTGAGCGAAAATTGTTGGGTATGTCGTCCCAACACGCGACGTCCATTACTTGATTCTATTAGTAAACTCACCTGTGATGATGATGTGTCAAAACGAATAACAGAGTTTCTGAATGTTTACAACAATCTGAAACGGAAAATTTACATTTAAAAATATATAGTATGGTGTGGGAAAAACGGGACACCTATTTATTAAATTTTCTCGTCACATTTGGTAGTAAACAAAAAACATTTAAGCAATTATAAAAACGTATCCTCACGACTCCAATAGACCATTGTTAAAAATTTAAAACACGATCGGGATATTTGGTTATTCTGTGCTAAAGGTCTCCCATCTTCCCTCACCCTACAATATTTTATAATGCGTTGTTTCAATTCAAACATAGCCTTACATAACTTTTTGTATAAACTTATTTTAAACGCGTCAAGTAAAATAATTGAGAAAAAAAAGCTCCACAAAGTATTGCAACAGTTTGTATAAACGTTGTATAATTTTTCAACAAGTCAAATAAAATGTCCAACTTTAGAAAACGCCTTAAATACTTACAAGGTTTTCCCACAAGAAAATCTCGCGGTAATCCAGTAATATCAAGTCTCTTTAACAAGGTCGTTTGGCGATGGCCTAACCCTGTGGTCTAAATTAAAACAACAATATTTTCAAACTGTGTAAAATATGATAAAAGTTGTCAGCTGCAAAAACTGTTTATATTTGTTGAAGCTTATCTCTGCTACCCTTTCCCGTTGAGGACAAGGATGTATGTTGTTTTGTTGACGGCCTGCCTTCGTCTATAGCCGACATCTAGCGTGAGAAACCTTGTCCTAAAAGTTTGACACGAGCCAGATATAGTTCTGCCTGACTTTTCGTTTCATATCACTCCAGCAAGCCTGGGGACCCGCACCCCCGCCACGATCCGAACATGGTTTTTTCATTGCTCCGATGGAAATGTTTGGACTGGTGAAATGTGATTAACCAAACTACGATGTTTAAGACGCCGGGCGAGTTTCGAATCAGGAACCTCCAACAAACGAACGGCGCGTTAATGAATGGAGAAGACAGGACTTTTAGTCACGGGCGAGCGCCAATAGAAAGACTGTATTGTTTTACGGACAGGTGAAAGAAATAGCGGATTACTTTCGATTTTTGAGCTGACGTTACATTTCGCAATTTCTTTCTTTATGACGATAAGACTTTGTATGAGGTTATCTGACCCGGGTGATTCTGCGTCGCATATTTAGACCTCCTGATTCACGAGTGGTAAACATTCGATCGAGGAGAAAAAAACTTGTTCGCCATTTTGATAATCGGTTGCTCCGCATATATGGACACTGAGAAACACAAAAAAAGATCAAAAAGTTAAAACTGCTTGAAAAGAATGTCGATATTTGTAATTAAACGATTCCGTCAAAGTTTAAACCGCCCACCTGCCAAGCGAGATTACGCGAGCATTAAATCTGTTTTGTAATTCAGAGCCATTCGCACGTAAGAATCGACAGCATTTTCTAAACGCGCCAATTTTTCGGATCAAGTCATGAAAGGGGCGCGGAGAAAATTAAGGGTGAGAGCCAAACAATGCGTCTTAAATCGGAGAAAACAATAACGCTCACTTTATACTATTGTCGTCCTAATGGCTGTCTTTACATTTCAATGAGTAGTATACGCATTCTTATGTAAACTGCCCGTACTCCTGCGCAATCGGAATTGTATTGTCGCAAAATAGATACCTCTGTGCGCCTTTACGTCAAGATATTTTTATTCAACGTTCCAGATGTTTTGTTGCTGAATCAGTGGCAACGCTTACGAAATTAAAGGGTTTAAAATGAATTTCATTAGTGGGCGTATAATATAAAAGACCTCCGTTTTATAACATTATCACAAACCTCATAAAATGTTTTCTTGTTCAAAAATCGAAACATTATTTTGAAAATTGAGTATCCATAAATCTTATACTATAAGGGTGGGGGAAGACGGGACACCTTTCCATTCTGTTCGCATTCGGTAGTAAACAAAGAACATTCAAAGAATTACCACAGACCGTTGTTAATTGTTTAAAACACGACCAGGATATTTGAATATCGTACTGTGGGGTAAAACGGGACACCTTTAGCACATAATATCCAAATATCCTGATCGTGTTTTTAACAATTAACAAGGGTCTATGAAAGTCATAAAATACGGTTTTATAAATCTTTAAATATTCTTTTTTACCACCAAATTGGAGGAGAAAATAAAATGGAAAGTGGTCCCATCTTCTTCCAACTTATATTAGATGATATGACTACGTAAAGTAAACCTATTTTAAAACCACGCCTCCTGTGGGGTCTGTTTTTTTAAATAAACAGCTTTGTTAAAATTACAATTATTTTTATCCTAGTAAGAATTAGTGAGGCACATTGTCTTTCCCCCGTGAAGTTAAAAAACTCAGCGGGATTTATGTGGTGGGTTCAAAGCCTGTCGCTGCATTGTGGTCGTATATGATTCACTGGGCAAGACATTTAACGGCAATTGTTCCAACCCAGTGGTCACTAATGCTGGGTTGTCTAAATTATCAGCCACACATAAAAATGAAAACGTCTAAAAATATTCATCCACTAAATAACATATATGGTCATTTGTAAACGGGGTATATGAAACAGAACACCCATGGTATAAATAATGTCGTTTTCCAGCCACGCGAGGATAATTAAAGCAGTTAACATTCATCCATCACCAATATAACACGTTGGCTGTCGGTGCGTGCGAAGGCTATTTCAGCTGTTGGCATTTTTATCGATCCTCTTAATGCCTCTCAGTAAGAGGTCAGTTTACTGGGTTGTTCATTATTTGATTGATAACATTTCCATCTTCGCTAAACACACATTGAACGGCAGAGTTTATTTTGTTGATCTAAAACATCTTCGTACCCAAGGCGTGATGGCTCGACACTTGATAGTTCCTATGACGACTTCCGTTCCGAGAGACATCCAATTACGTCACTGGGGTAAAACGGAGCACTTGTTTGCTTAGTCATGTTGTTACTTTCGAGGCTCGAATTCGCCATCGCTGTCAACTCGCCGCGGCTAAAAATCCGATTGTGCGTTACGCGACCTGCATTGTTAGAGTCGGAAATGCTCGGAAAGGATAAGAACTAATACTGAGGGCAAGAAAGAGATTATGTTGGGATCGGGGAGCGGTCTAGACACGCGCTGATGGATATTAAAACTATTTTGGGAAAGTGTGACAAATTTCTCGCAACCGGGCGCTTTAACACATTGCTTGTATAGATACGTTGATATCTTGGCAACAAGGTACAAATATTATGCGGAATCAGCAAATCGGTATGCGGATGAGTTACGAGCATGCCTACCCTTTGTGTGAACGTAACTTATTTATCCCCGCGTGGCCGGATAACGACAGACGTTATAACACGGGTGTTCTGTTTCATACACCTCATGCCCGATTACAAGTTACCACGTATTTAACTTATTTATCCTCGCATGGCCGGAAAACGACATACGTTATAACATGTATGTTCCGTTTCATACACCTCGTGCCTGCTGCTTACGAATTACCACGTATGTAACTTTGTTGGTGATTATTTTTTCTGTATAGCTGACAATTTGGACAACCCACCAGTGACCTCTGGGTTGGAGCAATTGCCGTCAAGTGTTTTGCCCAAAGACACACACGCCCAGAACGGCAGCAGCGATATAAGCCTTGAACCTATATATGGAATTTCTCCGTTTAAAAAAAGTTTATAATATAAGTTATAAATACAAATGGTCAACGTGTGGTTACACACACGCAGTCATATGGTTATTATTCCAAAAAACTCGTTTGCGTTCTCCAACTCGAAAACGATTCCATGAATCCGCCTGTTTTACTCTAACGTAAACACCCTAGCTAAAAACTGCATAATTGTGTTTGTTCTTACCAGGTTTTATACACATACGGATGCGGGTGCGAGTTCAAAAAGATAACCGCTGGCAAGTATGTTAAAGTTAAAGCTAAACAGGCGCTAATTGTCTCCCTCTAGTTTTCGCATCGTCAGCTTCCACCAACCACAATAAAAGCTTCTTCAATTAGAACTCATTAAATAATTAACATCTTCTATCCTTCCACTACTGATTATTTGTAAGTTTTTCTATTGCTTTACCAAGCTCATTGTAGCTTACGATCTTTCACAATTTTATTGGTATTAGTTGGGTAATGTATTAATCTACATCAGAAGGTATGGTATATAGTAGGGTGGGCTAAAATAGAATTTTCATTCAAGTTTTCATTCATTTTTCTCTTTTCATTTGGTAAATCAAAATCAACAGAGTCATATAAATACCCCCGCAATATTAAAAAAGTGTGGTCAATTGTTAAATTAAATAAAATGTGATACATGTGCTAACGGTAAATTTCCACGGAGTATTATACAAGCAAAATAAATTAAATTTTATAAAAAATAAGTAGTTTTTCATGTTTAAGTTTTAAAATACTACAATTTATATTTTTACTTTCAACACCCGCTGTTTGTTGTCACTAAATATCGCTTCCTCGAAAACAAAAGATCCAACTCTATTCATGGTGCATGTCATGTCTAAAAATAACTTATGATTTTACACTTAAATTCACACCGGCCACTCGAATAGGGAGGTAGGGACTTCGATGCGCTACAGTAGCTATGTTAAGTTAGGGACAAAGTCGGCACAACTTTCGCTGATTAGAACACGTCTTCTTTCATCGGCGAAACGGAAAATGTCCGTCCTTTTCCCAGCATTGGGTGTCACTGGAGCGGATAGATTTTATGTCGATAGGAGAGCGTCCGACACAATATGGTTGCTGTTCGTGGCTCGCCAAGTCATAAAGTTTATGCTTTTGTGGTCGCGCTCCAACTTTTCCATGACGAGCTACGAGCACCGGTTCAATGCGGTCGATAGTGCAGCCGAAGTGAGTTATTGTTGTCGATCTTGGATTGTCAACTCAACCGCGTCGACCCAGGCAGCTTTTAATCCATCGACTAACAGCTGTTGGACCCGCGCGGTTAAGTGGCAAGCCTTGCTTGGAAACATTAGTCAAAACATGTTTGTTTATAATCCTACCAGACAAAGGTTCCGTCCATGTCGCCTTCACCATACAGGGGTAACAAAACGCCGAAAAAGAGACAGGAACTCGCCATTAAGGGAAGAAAATGCGTTGTTTTTTGTTTACACGTTCCTGAAAAGAGCGGCGATATTATAAAGCAAAGCTCCCGCCACGCAAAGCAGAAAGGTCAAAGCTGTTTAAAGTCGAAAAAATCATTAAACAAACTTTTGGTTGGGTAATGTTTCGTAAACACTTCGCATGATTGAACAGCTTTTCACGAACCTGTTTATACAGTGTGGCTTAAGATGCAACTAATGCGCTGTAAATGAATACTGAAATAATATAGTAGGGTGGGGAAAGATGGGACATATTTCTATCCTTTGTTCTTGATCAATTCGGTAGTAAACAAAGAACATTCAGAGAAATATAAAACCGTTTCCTCACGACTCCCATTGACAGTTGTTTAAAACACGTTCAGGATATTTAGTCTTTATGTTCTAAGGGTGTCCCGTCTTACCCCACAGTACCATAGTAATGCATGAAATATGTTTAAATTATCGATAATTTAAGTTTTAAAATATAAAGTTGAGTGTTATTGAATATATGAGCATAGTAAGATTATTCATTACTAAGTTGTCGAATCTTTAATAAACTATATTTTTTACAATCCATGATGTTATTTGTTTTTAAAAGTAAATATTGCCGTAATTGGACTGAATAACAACTTGTTAAAATCGATACAAAAACTCAGATTGACCGCTGTGAATGTCAATTATTACAACAAACACTAATTAATTTGATAAATCACTCCAATTTAAGAATTAGGTAACAAATTTTATTTATTTTGATTCTGTGTACAGAAGTTGTGCAGAATCAGATGAACCAGTGTTTGAATCTTTTGATTTTGTTTATCAAATATACATTCCCCTAAAATTCCACACATTTCATGTTTAAAGTTTACCATTAAAGTATAAAAATAAGTGAAAAAAAACTAAAAAAAAATAATAATTACCCACAAAGTAACATACTTGTAACTTGTAAACTGGCAGCACGAGGTGTATGAAACAGATAACCCGTGTTATAACAACTGTTGTTGCCGCCCATGCGACGATATATCGCAGGGTAAAAGCAAAAGTTGTAACTCAGGTGTTCTGTTATATAAACCTCGTGTCGGTTTACAAGTTACACCGTTTGTGGGTGTTTGTTTATTTCTCTGTATGGGGAACATTTTGACACCCCATTAGTGAACACTGGGTAAAAGCAATAACCGTTAAGTGTCTTGCTCAACAACAAACATGCCTACGCTAATAGCGTTAGCCATTGTGCCGCGGGACCAATAAAACCACGCGGATATTTTTTTTACATTTTAGTTATTTTTAAAAGTCGAATAAATCAAATATCTAGCGCCACCATTTGATCACATACGATAATGTTAATTTTTTTAATCAAAAAATAAATATTGCGCAATACATTTATCTAGCGCTTCTAGCTTTAACCCAGAGTTTATGAGTTTAAAGCTGGTCGCCGCTACCATTCTACACATATGTTTTCCTAGGCAGACCAGTTAACGGCAATTGCTCCAATACAGTGATCACTGATGGGTTGTCTACATATTGCCAGAAATACATTAAACAAATTCCCTCAAAATAAAAAATCACTCACAAAATTGTATGCATGGTATTGGTAACTCGTAAGCGAGCACGAGGTGTGTATGAAACAGAACACCCGTGTTATAACGACCGTCGTTGCCCCAACACGCGAGGATAAACAAGTTACATTTATTCATGTATACATCAAATCTGATACCTGGCAGATATTTCTTCAGTGAATACGGGCTTGCATTAGCAGCCTACGGTTTAACCAACGCATGCTGCTATTACAAGTCTGTAATCACGTAGACCAATTAATGCAAAAGATTCGTTTTACAACTGCGAGTAGTCTGCAGTAGAGTCGGCGCGGTATATAAGCATGTTTATATACGGACTCTGGTGCACCTACACACCAGCAATGCCGATTCTTCATGTATACATATATAGTAGGTCGGGGGAGAATGGGACACCTTATCATTCTATTTTCTCGTCTCATTTAGTAGTAACCGAAGAACATACACAGAACTTCAAAGGCGTATTTTCATGACTTCCATAGACCGGTTTTAATTGTTTAAAACACGACCAGGATATTTGGATATCATGTGCTAAAGGTTTCCTATCTTCCCCCACCCTACTAAATTATTTATCATGCACACTCACTTCTATAATACAGAAAAAACATTTAAATGCAGATTCTAAAGCGTAAAGTATATACACTGATGTCAGTCTCGCAACGCAATAGTAGGCTATACCTCATTCTTTTACAAGATCGAATACTTCCCGCTTGCTTATATTTATAGCAATGTTAACTGACACGTCACACTTAAGGTGCTATGGCGCCAAAATTCCCAATTTAACAACGTCGGCAAACAGGATACAGGAAATCTTAGTTATTTGCTCTTCTCTGGTTGTCCGCAAAGTTCAAAAACATTTACGATATTTTAGAATTCCGACAAAGTAAATGTGTCCCATCTTCCCCTACTATAATCAGAAATAATTCGGCACAAGTCTTCTATATAAATGTAATTGCCTTTGAAGCTAAAACGCAACTTTGGGTTGTTAAGTTTCTGGCCAAGACAGATAAAGATTAAGCCAATTATTCCACAGAACAAGACAAAGTCTGTCTAGACTGTAGTGTATATGGATTATATTTAATTTTAATAACCAAGATGTGTTTGAATAAAGTCTATGAATTGAAGGTAATGGATTCGAAAGAGACTCTTGTTGTAATTGAATGAATGAATGTGCAATATTTATCTTCATGTGGCCGGAAAACGACAGTCGTTATAACACGGATGTTCTGTTTCATACACCTCGTGCCCGCTTACGAGCAGTAACTTTGTGGGTGATTGTTGTTGGGCATGGCTGACAGTTTGGACAACGCATTAGTTGCCACTGGTTTGGAGCAATTCCCGTTAAGTGTCTTGCCCAAGGACACATATGCCCACAATGGCAGCAGCGACGAGCCTTGAATCCATTACCTCTGGGTTACAAGCAGGCGCTGACCTTGGACAGTGAAAGCTAAATACAATTCAATACGCCAGTAACTCGAGCGCCGTGGCTCAGGCGCTAGCGGTAACCAAACGGTACTGAGTTCGATTCTCGACGCCGATATACTGATTAACGTATGTGTCCTTGGGCAAGCAAAGATAGGGTGCTACGAAAACGTAACAAAAATAAAGTCCAGCAGATTGTATAATAAAACAACATATAGCAATTTATTACGAAAACCAGGTAAACTTTTGCAAACAAAGTATAAAAAACTATGAAATACAACATGAGATGTTTGTGTGTTAGATTGGAACTTCCTCAAATTCTGATCCCAACATTAAAATCTCAGTTTGTGAGAACTGAGAATCCAAATAATGACAAAATCTGGTGAAACAATTAATTTGTATTAAATTTTAAAGGAAAAACATGTATTTTTAGTAAAAAATCTAAATTAAAACAAACACATGTTATTTTTATAAAAATCTGTTTAAAATTATTGTGCCATGGTGCTACGAAAACGTAAAAATCAAAATCAAGATCAACCAATTGTATAATAAAATATATTTATTTTGCCTAAATAATATCGTCAGTCTTTAATTCAAACAGAAACAAAACCTGCGTGAGAATTTTGATCGCTTTTCATGTTCTGCTACCCTAGATATGCCTCGTAAAGCTGGCAAGTAGTCTGTGTAAATACCAGATCTTGATAAACCATCTTCATATAGTGTACATAAAACTTTCGAATAACGTCTGAAATTATAAGTTTTGAATCCATAAATTTAGTCCGATAACTAAGAATGAATAACGAACAAATATTTCAACGACAGTCAATATAACAGTGTTCCGTTTCATACACCTCGTGCCTGAAAACATAATCACCCACAAAGTTAAATACATGGTACCTCGTCATCGGGCACAAGGTGTATGAAACAGAACACTTGTGGTATAACGACTGTTGTTGCTCCCAGACGCGAGGATAAATAAGTTACATACGTGGTAACTCGAAAGCGGGCATAAGGTGTATGAAACAGAACACCCGTGTTATAACGTCTGTCGTTGCCCCGCCAAGTAGGGATAAATAAGTTACATACGTGGTAACTCGAAAGCGGGCATAAGGTGTATGAAACAGAACACCCCTGTTATAACGTCTGTCGTTGCCCCGCCAAGTAGGGATAAATAAGTTACATACATGGTAACTCGAAAGCGGGCATAAGGTGTATGAAACAGAACACCCGTGTTATAACGTCTGTCGTTGCCCCGCCAAGTAGGGATAAATAAGTTACATACGTGGTAACTCGAAAGCGGGCATAAGGTGTATGAAACAGAACACCCCTGTTATAACGTCTGTCGTTGCCCCGCCAAGTAGGGATAAATAAGTTACATACATGGTAACTCGAAAGCGGGCATAAGGTGTATGAAACAGAACACCCCTGTTATAACGTCTGTCGTTGCCGCCAAGTAGGGATAATACAAGTTACATTCATTATTGAACTTACTTTGTAAAATATGCAGGAGATTGCTGATAAGTGAACTCAGCAGGTGTTGACGAAGTTTGTAACTCGTGTATCTGAGACATAGCTTTATGCAATCCACCAACTTGTAATGCTGCCCGCATCTCATATTGTCTGTTCAATGTTGCATATCTGACATCATCAGTTTGATCTGGGGATTTAGAAAAACAGATTTAATATTACTTAAGAAGAAAAGTTAGGGGTTTAAAATCTATGCAAAAGCCAATAACATAAACTTGTTATTTATCTCTTTGAAATAGAGAACAATCAGACTATAAAAAAAATTGGGAAAAGATAATCACCTACAAAGTTACATACGCATTTCGTAAGCGGGCACAAGGTGTATGAAACAGAACACCTGTGTTAAAATGAGTGTGGTTTCCCTCCATAAAATAAATTACATTCACTCTGGCACAAACTGAACGCACCTGTTTCGTCGCTGACACCATCTTTTAACTTTCTGTTATTTAAGACAGAACACAAAACATCTGATTGTTGTAACTGGTCACACAGTGTAACAATATCAAGGTATTCACATATACTGTGCAAATCACTTAAATCTGTGGCTAAATTTTGAGGATCTTTTTCATTTTTCTCAGAATTTATTTTTTCTTTTGATTCTCTTCCATCAGTAACTGCTGACACTGAACCAGCTGTTACTTTTGATGATTTCACTCCCTTATAGGCAAGTGAAACAAGATCATAGTCTATGTCATCGTACAAAGCAGGTAATGGGTTTGAACCTTAAAATAAAAAACACAAATTTAAATGATTCGTTTGTTAAAAAAATTAAAAAAAATGGAATGCCTATATATTATATTTGTCAGACATTTTACTTTTGTTTAATCTCTAAATCTTGTATTTTTGTTATAAATATAAACACCCATGTTATAACAACTGTCGTTTTCCGGCATGCGATAATAAAGCATTCATGCAAGTAAAGAGACAAATAAAAAGCCGTCACTTACAATGAGGTACATGGATCTTTAGTCTGCAATTACTTGGTGGAGAATAAATTCGCTGCAATTGATGATAATTCATTGAAATATAACAAGGCAGATAATGCTGGTAGCAATGAGACATAATATCTTCAACACAACTGATAGAAACTTCATCCAAATTTGATAATTTAAACAAGCATTCTTGAAAACTTGAACAAGATGTTTTTGCTAATTTTTCTGATATTCCTAACACTTTACTAAACATGTTAATAGGTTCTGTATTATTTTTAACTGATTTCTGTCTTTTGCGTTTCGCTTTACGTGATTTGCTGCCCTGTCCTGCATTAGAAGTGAAATTGTTTGTTGAAAAACTCGTCCAAAATTGCATTGAATTGATACAGCTTCTAGGGTCGTGGTTTAATGTTGTAACAACAGCTTTCAAATCATCGTTATTTAGTGACAAAGATTCAGCTTTCGCAATAGTTTGAAGTGTGTCGCAAATGTCCTTCTGAAAAAAAAGTTAAGAATATTAATGAAACAAATTCAAACTTTTATTTTAAAATTTTGCACAATTTTTTTTAATTTTTTACAAAATCATTTGCATTAAAATTAAAAATATTTGGAATCTTTTAAATGCGGTTAAGTTAAAACATTTCAAACAAAGGAAAAAAGGTGACGGCTTTTTTTACACCGTTATATATGTTTACAATTTATCAGTTCTTAACAAAAAAACTGTTAATATCCTTTCGTTCTTTAAATAACATGATCTTTGCTAGGCTTATGGTTTACGAAGAGATACATAAACATTATGTTATGTTATCACACTGGTTTGTGTGCTACACTCGCTAAACAATAAGCGGCATAGTTTCACCAATAGTTCTCATCTTACTGTTTTAGGTTTCTTAAGTTTCACAACCAAACATTTCTCCAACACAGAAGGTTCTACAGCTGATGTTGAATCAGCCGTCAACACTATAGGACGTTTACTTGTGTTCATTAAGGAACAAACTGATGACCAAAAACCTTTGTCTGTGTCAAGCACGGCATCAACCTGTAAAAAAATTGCAAATCAAACAGTAACCCAGTTAAAGACTTTACATTTTCATATAGCCTGGTTCTATATTGCCAAAATGAGGTAAAGGCTAAACCTGGATTAAATCCCAGGACCGATGATAAGCCACCCTGCGGAACCTTAATCACATAAAATAGACATAACTAAAACGCAGTAACACTCATAATCATCAAACATATTATGCCATGCTGTAGGACCTCACCAATATAGAATAGAATATAACTTAATGTTGTAATGTAACTTACTTTATCCTCACGTAGCCGGAAAACGACAGTCGTTATCACACGGGTTTAACACCTCGTGCCAGCTTACGAGTTACCATGTATGTTACTTTGTGGGTGATTATTTTTTTTGGATTTTTTCATTTTTTTTTATGTATATGGCTGATAATTTGGACAACCCATTAGTGACCACTGGGTTGGAACAATTGTCGTTAAGTGTCTTGCCCAAGAACACATACGCCCACAATGGTATCAACGTCTAGCCTTGAACCCATAACCTCTGGGTTACAGGCAGGCGTGCTATCCACTATACCACGGCGCCGGGTAATGTTAAATACTATGACTATGGAGTTTCATAGAATAAAGAATTGTTAAGTCACTTTTTACCTCATCCAGGAATATTAAAGAGTTTTTATCTTTATCCATGTGTGTTTCTGTTATACAACTTGTGGTGCTTTCTTTGGTTTTTTTAATAAAAAAATTTGTAAGTTGATTTCTGGCTTCAGATTTTCCTTTGTTTAGTTGACTATTACCTGGTAATGTAAAGTTATAAGTTAATGAATACCATTAAGCATATAGGAGTGCTATGTAGAATATTTACCAAAGTATAACTTTATTATCTCTCTTCAATAATAATGTAGAACTTTAAAAAAAATGTTTTTAATTTTTGGCAGAAACAGTTTGTGAAGAAGTAAATGTGAAAGTAAAATATCAAGTAACAGAAATTATCGGCAAAACTACGATTATTACAAGAAAAAAAACAATAAACAACCATTAACATAAAATGTATTTACATGTGTAATGTATATTAAAAATTGTATCAGCTGAACCCAACATACAGCGAGTTAGAGTAATGTTCAACTAACTAACTAAAAATATTCTACTGTTGGAATAGAAATGTGCAAAAGTATTTAAAAACATAGCTATAATTATAGACAAAGATGTAAATGCAATTTTTCTTAAGATATTAACCTGACACTAGATACGACTGAGTTGCTTCTTGAAACTTTGTCATCACTTGTTTGGAACTTCGATCGTTTGACGCGTTTAGTTCAAGAATCTGTGATGGAATTGAATCAATGAAGGACACAGATCTCGTAAAGAATTTAATTTACTTTACTTTACAATCGCATGGAGGAATTATAGCATGGGTGTTCTACATAGGCACCTAACTTTTGGAAATTGAAAAGTCAGAGTACCAATAAATTTTTTATGTGTAACTTTATTTAATAGATGTCACATTTTTAACTTTTAATAAGGGAATCCGCTGAGCTTTAAAGTGGATTTTTCCAACTTAAAACCCTGAGAGTAGATCCTTTAAATTGTTTCAACCTTGAGAATTAAACCCAATATTAATAATTTAAATAGTTGACCTTGAACCAGGTGACAAATGATTATAAATTCTTATTAAGTGGCTTCTAAAATCTATTAAAATTTACATAACAAGAAATGGACTCTTATGATGCATTTTCACTAACTGTTCTAACTTTCAGACTTAAAGCAAATATAAATATAGAATTTACCAGTGTTTCAAAACGGTTGATTTTACCAGGTGTTTCAGCCTTGAGATTTACAGCCAATATAAACCGACCTTGAATCCTGCTTGCTGTGCACAAACATGCAGAGCCGATGTTTTCCCACACCCAGCAGGACCTGTGATAAGGTAGGAGTTACATAGCGTGTTATCCTCTTCCCAATCTTCATCATCGGAGAGTTGGAAATCCTCATCGTCCGAGTATTTCAACTTCCCATTTTCTGGAAAAGAGAAAACACTCATAATCTTTGTCAAAGAATCTTTGATGAAAAACATTTTACAGGTTGTTTGCATCATAAACTACGTGCATGGAAAATTTTCTGGTTAAGTTTTAATATAAACATGACAGCATTAGGTAAGATACGACTTTCTTTTCACAGAAAACATGTACATTATATATTATATTATATTTTATACTATTTTGCACAATGCCTTTTTACTTTGTTAATAATCATACTGAAATTTTAATAATTTTCTAAACAGAGTATGCATAGTAAAATTCAAACTTTATAACTTTCTGTGGAGACTAATAGAACAGTTCGCTTTATTCCAATAAAATAGGTTAACCAGGGGCGTATCCAGGAATTTATAAAGGGGGGGGTCCGCAAGTTTTTGCTTAGAAAATGGATGCGTATAAAACGTAACGTGCTCGATAAAAACCCCCCCTGACTAGCATAAATAATAACGCACACGCTGGCGCAAATAGATGTGTTCCAGGGAGGCTATCTAATTTGCGCCGAAGGCGCAAAAAAAATTTTGCTTAAACCCCCACCTTTCTGCTGTAAAACCCCCCCGTTTTACAAACCTAATTAAATTTTTAAATTACCACGTACGTTGTCATGTTATTGGGTTACGACGGCGATGCTTATTTTGCGACGTAACAACAATTTATATGTGGTTAATTGCGTCATAATGTCCATTGACGCGTCCGTTATTAGCTACATCGTGGATGTAAAAAACACGTTAGAATTACGTTCCTTGTTCTTTTTGTGATAGTACCCAACTTTCTATACCTCAGTAAAAAGTCGCAATCGAGTTAAGTCTACTCACCGTGTGACACACAAACCTGTCTATCAACCCCGGCCGAAACTCGAATCCCACGTATTCAACCACGCATATTCGGATTCGATTGCATAATAAAAAATGCATCGAATAACGCCGAATTGATGGAATCCTGATTCGGCCCATCCCTAGTTTTTTACACGTGATTAAGCACCTTATACTAACCCCGGGTAAAAATATTAACACAAAAATAGTGGAACTTTAGATTAAAGAAAAAAAAAAACAATTTTACAAAAAAAAAAAAAAAATTTTTTTTAAAATAATATTCAAAGGGGGGGGGTCCGGACCCCCGTGACCCCCCCCTTGTATACGCCCCTGGTTTTAACCAGTAAAGAATAAATTGAATAAAAGTCAATACTATTGGAGATTCGTGGTACCATACTTTCGGACTTTGGACCCATGATACAAAGTTGTTCATTGTTTGCATATCTTTGTAACTATTAGTTGGTTTAAACTGTCAATTAAACATTACATATCAACCTAATAATGTGTGTACAAACTTTAATCTATTCTATATGGGTGGGGTCCGCAGTGTTCTGGGATTTAGGACAGGATTCGACAATTACTTAAACGAAGACTTAACTTTTATCACTATAACCAGCTTTAAACAATTTTTATCAAAAGCAATTTCATGTTAGAAACTTAGAATACAAGTGAATTGTTATGGTCTTTTTGGAACATATTAAATAGGCCTATATAATTTTACTTCACGTAATATATGCACAAGGACCATAAAAACCAAAACCAGACAATTTGTAATTTCTCCCTATATATAAATGCCTTAAAATTACCCATTTTATCATACCATACATTTCAATTCACTAAATATTTACAACAGGAAACTTACTTTTTTTATTCATTTGTTCCAGTTTCTTCGATTGCTTTAAAATATATCTTTTCTCTTTTTCTATTCGTTCTCTCCACTTTGCCAGCCAACTTGTAAGATTTCCCAACCCCTTCTCATTGCATGTGTATTCATCAGGTGTGGTTGGTTGATGTTTGTCACACCATGATACAACACCTGTACAATATGGATGTTTGAAAAGTAACACATTTATATATATATATATAATTATATATACATTGTATAGGCTAGACAGTAGGGTGGGGGAAGATGGGACATCTTTAGCACATGATATCCAAACATCCTGATCGTGTTTTATATACTTAACATCGGTATATGGGAGTCGTAGGGATAATTCTTTAAGTTTTATATGCTTCCCACCAAATTGGACGAGAAAATAGAATGGAAAGGTGTCCCATCTTTCCCCACCCTACTATATATTCTGTTACTTCTGCTACTAGGCATAATGTAAATAATATCTCAAAGGCTCATCTAGTATGAAAAAACTTTTTTTTTTTTTTCAAATTAAATGAGCTGTTGAAACATTATTTGTTATGTATACAGTTCATCCATGGCATATTTTATTCATTATTGTTTGGTACCCATCTTTATGCTTTTATAATTAGTATGCTACCTATGTAACTTATGTTTGCAATGTTTACTAATTAATACAGTGGAGAGAACTCCCAGTTAGGCCTGTCCGCCCTGCCACCCCAGGTTGTATGTGTATAGGCCTACTACATAATCTACGTTTAACTGATGTTCAAATCAATAACAGGAAAAAAGACATCTCTATTTACCTTGTTGTGCGGTGTTTAAGTTACTTGTATCAATTGTTGTTGTTGAACCAGATAATGGTTTAGCTGCATTGGAAGAAGCATTGCAGCAAATTACTTTATCTTTAACAGATACTTCATGTTTAGTTTTGTTTTGTTGCACTATTTGAACATTTCTAGCTTTTTTCTTGATAGTTTTACCGATTTTATCATTTGTAGTGGAAGTTTTATTTCCATTTGTTGCAGGCTTTATGTCAACTAAATCAGTGATACAAATGACATCGTTATCACTTTTTCTTCTCTTTTTCTTGTTTGGTGAATTAGAGCTGCGTATTTTCTTTCTTTTCCTGATTGTCTTTCTATCAGTACAAGCAACACTTTCTATCACATCAACTTCTTTCACAACATCTTCACTTTTATATTTACAAATCACTTTTTCCTCCAAAAAATCCTCGAATGATATTACATCAGGTGTTTTATTCACTAAGCATTTTGTTAAGTCTGCATTAGTTGGTTGTGGATTAACATTCTTGGCTTTTCTTTTTTTCTTATCGGTGGACAAGGACTTTAATTTTAAATTCTTTTTTCCGATACGACCATTATTAAGAAGTTCTTCTGTGCAATTTTTCTTAACAACAAAGCTGTCCATATCTAAATACAGATCTAAAATTAAATGTATCATCAAACTGAATTAAAAGTTACCAAATATTTATGAACATTTACAATGGCATTGTATATAAACACAAGCACAGCATGTAGAAGTAGCATAGGATTAAGTACCCCATAAATAAGTCAATTTAGGAAACTACATTTGTGGCTGCTTTTAGGATTATCAATCCAATATAACAATAAACATTATGAATAAAGCACAAAGTACATTGCTTAAACTTATAACCAGTGGCGCAGCCAGAAAAAAAATAAGGGGGGGGTATTAATTAAAAAATTGTTTTAAAAAAAAAAAATGTTTCATTGGTTTAAAAGAGGGGGGTCACGACCCCCGGAACCCCCCCTGGCCACTGCTTATAACAAATTATTTTACTCTTGCTAGGATACACTGAAAAATAATGCAACACGAACTTACTACTGTAAAGCACAAATTAATAATAGGCCTGGTTCGAATTAGAACGGCCTAAACATGTTACATGTAACTTAGATTTATCTAATGTGAATGCAACATAATCAACATCTGGGCAATTATTTTTAGGATGACTTAGTTGCCTTTGCTCTCTTTTTAAGAGCATGAGCACGAACGCCATAGTTCATTTTAGCAGCAACAAACATTCGAATGTATTCTGGTGCTAGGGACATCAGCATGGCTTGTAGAGCATGGGACAGACATCCAAATGTACGACGGGATCGGCCAATAGTTTTAAGAGTTGAAGCTACATAACTATCAGGGGTGGGGACAAAAAAACTGGACTTTCTGATTTTTGATAATTTTGTGGTCACATAAAAAGGCATAACAGTTTGAATTGTTATTCCACTTTTGCTATATTCAAAGCCAAGAGCTTGAGAAAAACAGTCAACAAATAGTTTAGATGCGGAATATATTGTTAACAATGGAGTAGGCTGCAACGCGGCAGCAGAAGAAACATTTAAAATGATTCCTTTACGCTTTTTAAGCATGGCTGGCATAACTACTTCTGTCATGCCTAGAACAGATGTTACATTGATAGCCATAGTGGATTTCATGAAACTAGTTAGACCAGTAACACTCATTAATTCTTCAGGAAAATCATAAGAAATTCCAACATTATTAACCAAAAGTCCAATGTCCAACCCCGAAATTTCTTTTCCTATGTTTTCATAAATATCAGATGATGAAAAATCTGCTTGAATTGTTCTTGTTTCAACTTGATACTTTGATTCTATTTCAGCAGCGACATTTTTTAGCTTTTCAGGATTTCTGCTGATCAAAACAATATTTTGTCCTTTCTTTGCCAAATTTTCAGCAAAGGCACGGCCTATACCATCCGTTGCCCCGGTAACCACTGACCAATCTCCATAACGTTTAAGATTAGGGCATGAACCAAGTACATAAACATAAAATAAATGGAACAGTTGCAAGCATATCTTGACAGCAATGAATCCAACCAATATTTTACCACAAAGTTCTATCATTTTGCTCAGTACAAAGTTGTTTTTCCACAAAGTATTTATAAAAACAGCGTCTGTAAGTAAAATGCCCAATGTTAATTTAATCCTCGCGTGGCCGGAAAACGACAGTCGTTATAACACGGTAGTTTACTTATAAGACTGACTGATAACGTAATAACAATTACTACTGTTAAATTAGCTTAAAAATAAAACGCTAGAAAATGTATCTTAAAGTTAAATTCTTATCTGTCGTCCTTTTGATTAATAATAATAGAACGTTTCGTTGTTTGTACGGTCGGTTTATCATACACGCAATGCGAATTTTCACTTCTGTTCTAACCACAGTCAAAACAAGATTGCGCACTTTCGCTTTTAAATTTTAGCAATTTAATAGGAAAATGTTTAATTCTAATAAATCTACTTTTACCTATGCAATATAAACGTTAACCGTTTTCATGAAAACGCGCCTTTCCCCAACATATGTATAAGCTACAGTTGTGTTCGCAGTTACAGTATTTAATGACCTCACTCCACTGTGGTCCCAAAACACTACTTAGCTAACGGAAGCCCGACTACCTACTTTTCCTTTCGAGAACCAAGAAATAATCGAAAAGAAAACCACCTTCAAACTTTTTTTTGGCGCCGATGCGGCTGTTATGTGACCAAGACAAAATCAGTAATTTACAACTGTTCAATCCAAATATATCATATTTTGCTATGCAGTAATTTTTTTCAGTTGCATATATTTCGGCTGCTAGTAAAGAATCTTTCTACGTTATCAGCTAACGGTTAAACACTAATTACTAATCATATAACCCTAACTATCAACCTCTAACACTTTTTAGCACCGTAATTTGTAAAACACCGGAGAATTCCTTACTAGTGCCCAGCACTGCTAACTTAATAACTTTTAGCATCTTAACCAGAGACTGATCTTAACTAATCAGTTTTATAAATAAGGTTAGATTATTCATTGCAATCCTTGTTTATGGGCAGCATCAAGCTATACCTTGGTCGGTCAAACTATCTAATTAAACCACATGCTACTACACTTTATTTCAAGATATTAACGATTGAGTATGACTGATGTGATTTGGTTCGCTGATGAAGTAAATTTTGTTTTGATTTCATTAGGACACCTATCACATGAAAACAGCATATACACAAATGCTGACAATACAAAAAGTAAATTGTTGAAGTAAAACAACAAAACATACCTGTACATAAAATACTGATGACAAAAAAACACAATAATTTCGAACAAATAAAATCAGGAGCATTTGTGAGTAAAATAATCATCTCCAAAACGTTCGTTAAATAAAGTTAAACATTTTGAGCATCTCAATCCAATGGTGGGATTTTCACTTTGTTCAGCATGATGCTTATTCAAATGCTGCATACAATCATTCCTGAATAAAGAGAAAAGTTAGCGAAGATCATATTGAATGAATCTAACTTGTTTATCCTCGCGAGCCGGAATTCGTTACAACACGGGTGTTCTGTTTCATACACCTCATGTCCGCCAACGGGTTACCACATATTTTAATCTATTTAAAGATTGAAGAGAAGGGAATCAACAATTAAACAACGGTCATTAAAACAAGTTATGGATAAAAGGTAACAAGTAAGATAACTAATGCTCTGTTTTAATATACTTGATCACAATGCTACAGGAGAGGTTTTAAAACAGGTTTGTATAGCCAACTTACTTTACAGAAAACACTTTACTGCAAAATTCGCATCTGTAAGGTTTGGTGTGTGTCTTCTCGTGTTTTTGGCAATTGCCTTTGAGTGAAAAAGCTCTTTTGCAGAATTTACACTTGAAAGGTAGGACTCCGTTTCTAATGCAACACAGTAGTTAATATAAAGATTAAATATCAAACTATTTATAGTATGTTAATAGTAAAACAAAACACTCTGTTTTCAATTTTTGTTAACTATGTGCACTAAGCCACATACGTGGTAACTCGTAAACAGGCACTAGGTGTATAAAACAAAACACCCCTGTTATACCAGCTGTAGTTTTCCAGCAACGTCCTGGGAAATCAGGTACATTCATTCATTCCTAAACTTACTTGGCAAGATGAACTTTATGATGTTGCAACAAGTTTCCCCTCGTAGCAAAAGGTTTTCCACATAAGTTGCATATATGTGGACGATTCCCATTATGCAGCCTTACATGAACATACTTTAGATAGGAAAGTTTTCGAAACACTTTTTTGCAAACTTTACATTTCCATGATGGCACTCCATTCTTCTCCGTTTGTTCTTATAAAAAACATTTGGTTTTAAGGTTTATGTAATCATGTAACAATTAAATTTATGTGTTGTTTTATGCACTACATTAATATCAGTAGTTTTGTAATTGTGGTCCATAGAACCTGGGGTCCATGATGCACACACTGCTTAGAAATACTACTGCATTATACACTCACACATGATAGGTCGGTAAACTATAAACACCTTCCCCAAATTTATGAGTAGCGACCACGCTTATTTTCTTCCAATTAAATGTAAACGTGTTTTAAGAACTGTTCTGTTGTTTTGTCGCTATATCCTTCGTTTAAAATATTTCTAAGTCTTCGCTACCGTGATCGAAGAGACAAATAAAAGTTATTATTATTATATATATATTTGAAATAGAGATCTGCTTACCAGCATAAAATGAAACTTCATTAAATCTTTCATCCAGGGATTCAAACGTATTTGGAGGACTTTCCAACATAGAGGTTGAACCTGCATTCTCAGTGGTTGTGGTTGGCATGATTCTATCTTTCCCATTAAGTGGTAACAATGTGGGCAAAGCAGAAGGGTCATTATTCATGGCTTCAAATGACTGGATAAAGTTTGCACAAGCTGAGATCATGTCATTGCCCTGAGATGTTGTGTTATAATAACTTTCTCTTCCGAGCGAAATTCCTAAGCTCTCTGTGTCACTTTCTGAATGGGATGGTATTCGATCTGTAGGACTTGTTAAAAAGTTTTCCCTGTTTTCAGTGAATTCTTCACTTCTTGGTTTCATTGCAGAAAATGAAACAACTTCATTGATTTGGATTTCATTCTTGGGGCTAACAATAGCTGGTTGTGCGTCTTGGAGCATCAAGTTTCCAACACCGGATTTAGACTGCTGATGCGAAACAGAAGATGAACATTCTGTACTGGAGCTGCAAAAATAAGACAAATTTAGCTAGAACTTGATTTGTTGATCATTATAATATAGTAGGGTGGGGGGAGATGGGACACTTTTTAATTAATTTTTCTCTCATTTGGTAGTAAACAAAGAACATTTTTAATTGGTTAAAGCAAATTTAGAATATTTGGATATTATAAGCTAAAAGTGTCCCTCTTCTCTCACCATGCTACATATAACTTTTCGATGAGAATCTGTCTATATAACCACACAAAGTTTAGCTTTTTATGGTGTTTTCTTTGTCAGATAGAGTGTTTTTCACGAGATACTGCACAATAATCCTTTGCATCATAATAGCAATTGAGACGCTCACTATTGTCCGTATCTAATAGTGTGTCACACCAGGCCGGCAAGACCTCAATCTTACAATAGACTACAATAGGCTGTGGAAATACGAATACACTTACATTTGCAGAACATTGTTTTTGAACAAGCTTGCAACAGAAAACTTTTTTCGTTTAAATTCAGCGCAACAATCCAGAGCAACTGATATATCTAGTATGAGAGCAGCTACCGATACATCATTAACAGTTTCCTCGTTTATCTGTTTATATTAAAACAATATATTAACCAAATAAGGGTAAATCAATGCAGGGATACAGGAACAAAGGAAACAATAAAGTAACAAAAAGAAAGTCCATGTATATATATATATGTAATGTTTCTAAAGAAAAATCTATTAACAGGATAATAAACGCTAAAATTTTAAAAATTTACACCCTACTATAGTATTTAATATTTATAATCATGCATTTGGGATTTACTGTTTACACTTTATCCCAGACGATAGTTAAGGCTATTTTACCTGTAGTTTCCCTGTATACATGAAATCAAACAGTCGTTCAAAGCCCGAGTGAGATATCCCATTAAGTTGTATTTTAGAGCGATGTAAACTTGTCTGGTCGATGTATTTTGATTCAGCGTCAACAATATATGACTCAAGATAAGGACTAGCTGCAGCTAGAATGCACTTGTGACCGTAAAATACATTATCTTCAATGTGAATTTCAATGTCACAATAACTACCTGCGATGTGTGCACATTTTTATTCATAAATAAATAAGAAAAAGAGTGAAATGAAAATAGAATTTGTGTTATTACAGTTGGTAGTTGGGGTTTATAGGGGATTGGTTGTAACATTCAGCAGTTAGAGGATAACGCAAAGGGAAGAAAAAGTAAAATAAGGCAATAATGAAGAAACCTCCAACACATAGCAGAAAAGGCTGGTGGAAAGTGTTAGAGGTTGGTGGTTAGTGGTTCATGGTTAGTAGTAGTTAGGGGTTAGGGGGTTAGTGGTTGGGGGGGTTAGTGGTTAGGGGTTAGTGGTTAGGGGTTAGTGGTTAGTAAATAACGTCGATGGGGGATTTTTCACTAGCACTGTTGAGGAGAATAAATTTGTACCTAGGCTATTACAGACTATATACATAACTTACCACGATTTCTTTGTTCCAATAATTTTCTTAACAATTCAATTCCATAAACTTCAATCATATTGCAACGTTCATACCAAAAACAAACAAGCATCAGCACCTGGACGATCTTGTATTGTCTTATTATATACAAAACCAAGGTAATCCCAGTACATAGTACATAAAGCGGCCATTCTCGACACCTTCGACTGGTTCTTAACAGAATAAATCACACACCAACGGCCCATGCAATAATACCCAAAAAGCAACATATATTATTTTTATGGCAACATAAGATCTCATTACTGTATGCATAATTACGTGATTCCGAACCAACTTTTTTAACAACACCGTTGTTTACATGCTCTTTCATTAGAGCTATGCTCTCTTGTTTGTCTAAACTGTTTACCAAGAAATGAAGTTCTGCTTATTTAATCCGAACCAGCGAAATGAAAACAAAATCAGTCACAAAACGGAAATTGAATATACAGTTTAGCGCCGAGATCTAAATCATTCTAAGAACACAGGCGGGTCAGATAAGATTGTTGTACAGCTGAAGTTTTATTAAACATGGAGTCTGAAACAATAGATACAACATCTGAAATCAAGTCTTACAAAGTGAGATGGCTTATACTGATCGTCGCAAGTTTGTCTGCAACTCTTCGTGCGTTTTGTCTATCGTGTTTTAGCCAGATTAGCAACGTTTTGGCGAGATTGCTGAAAGTTCAGCTTTGGCAAATTGACTGGCTAGTTGTCAACCAGTCAATATGTTTC
Source organism: Ciona robusta (assembly GCF_009617815.1). Classification (NCBI taxonomy): domain Eukaryota; kingdom Metazoa; phylum Chordata; class Ascidiacea; order Phlebobranchia; family Cionidae; genus Ciona; species Ciona robusta. The sequence goes on along the minus strand of NC_143244.1, from coordinate 7,295,966 downwards.
ATACTTTTAACACTACCTATTGCGTGGATCACCGAACAAGTTGGCTTTCGGAAATCGTTTATTATAGTGACCGGTCTTCTGTGTGTCGCGTTTTCTCTTTTGATTCTCGGTGTTAGCGTTGAAAGAGGTTATTATTTACTGCTTTTCGGTCAAGTATTACTCGGATGCAACATCACTTTTGGTTACGCTGTGTTACCACTTGTTTCATCGATTTGGTTCCCAAGCAACGAGGTAGCTTCTGCCATTGCCATTCAGTTTTGTTCTCGTGGGATCGGGGAAGCGCTAGGTTCGTTTACAACTCCTTTGCTCGTGAACATTCATCAATCAAATGCAGTGGTTTCATTCCGACTCACAATGCTGTTCGTACCGTTTGTTATACTTTCAGTTGTATCATTGCTTGTTTCGTACGCCTTCGTCCCCGATTCGCCTCCACTAGCGCCAAGCTTAGCACAAATGAAGAAGCAAATTGGCAGTGCTAAAATTCACACCAGCATCCATGAATCACTTAGGCTTAATTTCTTCAAAGTGAAAGCTTTATTTTCTTCCCCAAGTTTCGTAGTTATCACAACGGCTACAGGACTCGTAAACCCCGTGTTTCGGGTTTATACGATTCTCTTATCATCAATGCTGCGGAAAGAGTTTGCTGGCGAGCCTGGGTTAAACCAAGTATCCGGTTGTTTGCTTTCGGTCGCCTGGATCTTTTACACCATAGCAGCGTTGTTAACCGGCCCTGTCATCACTAAAACAAAGAAATATCGCGCTATTTTAGCTTTTAGCGCATTCATACAATTAGTAGCGCAGTTATCTATTGTAATTGGAATGAGGCTCAAATTGCGTGCACTCATATACCCAGGTGTCCTGCTTTTGGGTGCTGGTGCTGGCATGACTGAAACGTCACTGACTGAGCTTTCAGTCGAGATCACATACCCACTAGAACCCTCTCTCGTATCATCTGTAAACTTAATCGCAATGGGTTGTTTTCGTTTGATATATTCTGTTGTCAGTAGAGCGTTATTGGACAAATACGGAGCAACAGCATCAACCTTACCTGAACCTATATTGGTGACAATTGGCTTTATTTTAATTATTTCAATTCCTATGCGCTTTAAAAGAATGGAAGCGGACACGCCAGAATCTGTGCCTTTACTTATAGAATAAAACGTCTCAAACATGTGTCAGAATTATTCATGCTGGTGATGACTTATAAAGGCTAATCGCATTTTTTAAATTTTACCTGCAACCTAAACTTTTTTCTTTCAAAACTGCATTAAAACGATATATAATACAATTCTTGGTTTCGACGGCGGCTTTTGCTCTTTTCCCCCGTAATTTTTGGACAAACAGAAACGAAAGAGCAAAGCTCTTATGAAAGGGAACATAGATATTACAGTCGATGGAATAAATATTTAAACAATATTAATTATGAAAGGTTAAGTTAGTGATTGGGGGGGTTAGTGGTTAGGAGTTAGTGGTTAGCACATAACGTGGGTGGGGGGTTTTTCACTAGCACTGTTGAGAAGAATAAATTTGTACCTAGGCTGCTATTATAGACTATATACATAACTTACCACGATTTGTTTGCTCCAGTAATTTTCTTAACAATTCAATTCCATAAACTTCAATCATATTGCAACGTTCATACCAAAAACAAACAAGCATCAGCACCTGGACGATCTTGTATTGTCTTATTATATACAAAACCAAGGTAATCCCAGTACATAAAGCGGCCATTCTCGACACCTTCGACTGGTTCTTAACAGAATAAATTACACACCAACGGCCCATGCAATAATACCCAAAAAGCAACATATATTATTTTTATGGCAACATAAGATCTCATTACTGTATGCATAATTACGTGATTCCGAACCAACTTTTTTAACAACACCGTTGTTTGCATGCTCTTTCATTAGAGCTATGCTCTCTTGTTTGTCTGAACTGTTTACCAAGAAATGAAGATCTGCTTATTTAATCCGAACCAGCGAAATGAAAACAGAATCAGTCACAAAACAGAAATTGAATATACAGTTTAGCGCCGAGATCTAAACCATTCTAATAACAAAGGCGGGTCAGATAAGATTGTTGTACAGTTGAAGTTTTATTAAACATGGAGTCTGAAACAATAGATACAACATCTGAAATCAAGTCTTACAAAGTGAGATGGCTTATACTGATCGTCGCAAGTTTGTCTGCAACTCTTCGTTCGTTTTGTCAATCGTGTTTCAGCCAGATTAGCAACGTTTTAGCGAGATTGCTGAAAGTTCAGCTTTGGCAAATTGACTGGCTAGTTGTCAACCAGTCAATATGTTTCATACTTTTAACACTGCCTATTGCGTGGATCACCGAACAAGTTGGCTTTCGGAAATCGTTTATTATAGTGACCGGTCTTCTGTGTGTCGCGTTTTCTCTTTTGATTCTCGGTGTTAGCGTTGAAAGAGGTTATTATTTACTGCTTTTCGGTCAAGTATTACTCGGATGCAACATCACTTTTGGTTACGCTGTGTTACCACTTGTTTCATCGATTTGGTTCCCAAGCAACGAGGTAGCTTCTGCCATTGCCATTCAGTTTTGTTCTCGTGGGATCGGGGAAGCGCTAGGTTCGTTTACAACTCCTTTGCTCGTGAACATTCATCAATCAAATGCAGTGGTTTCATTCCGACTCACAATGCTGTTCGTACCGTTTGTTATACTTTCAGTTGTATCATTGCTTGTTTCGTATGCCTTCGTCCCCGATTCGCCTCCACTACCGCCAAGCTTAGCACAAATGAAGAAGCAAATTGGCAGTGCTAAAATTCACACCAGCATCCATGAATCACTTAGGCTTAATTTCTTCAAAGTGAAAGCTTTATTTTCTTCCCCAAGTTTCGTAGTTATCACAACGGCTACAGGACTCGTAAACCCCGTGTTTCGGGTTTATACGATTCTCTTATCATCAATGCTGCGGAAAGAGTTTGCTGGCGAGCCCGGGTTAAACCAAGTATCCGGTTATTTGCTTTCGGTCGCCTGGATCTTTTACACCATAGCAGCGTTGTTAACCGGCCCTGTCATCACTAAAACAAAGAAATATCGCGTCATTTTAGCTTTTAGCACATTCATACAATTAGTAGCGCAGTTATCTATTGTAATTGGAATGAGGCTCAAATTGCGTGCACTCATATACCCAGCTGTCCTGCTTTTGGGTGCTGGTGCTGGCATGACTGAAACGTCACTGACTGAGCTTTCAGTCGAGATCACATACCCACTAGAACCCTCTCTCGTATCATCTGTAAACTTAATCGCAATGGGTTGTTTTCGTTTGATATATTCTGTTGTCAGTAGAGCGTTATTGGACAAATACGGAGCAACAGCATCAACCTTACCTGAACCTATTTTGGTAACAATTGGCTTTATTTTAATTATTTCAATTCCTATGCGTTTTAAAAGAATGGAAGCGGACACGCCAGAATCTGTGCCTTTACTTATAGAATAAAACGTCTCAAACATGTGTCAGAATTATTCTTGCTGGTGATGACTTATAAAGGCTACTCGCATATTTTAAATTTTACTTGCAACCTAAACTTTTTTTCTTTCAAAACTGCATTAAAACGATATATAATACAATTCTTGGTTTCGACGGCGGCTTTTGCTCTTTTTCCCGTAATTTTTGGACAAACAGAAACGAAAGAGCAAAGCTCTTATGAAAGGGAACATAGATATTACAGTCGATGGAATAAATATTTAAACAATATTAATTATGAAAGGTTAAGTTAGTGATTGGGGGGGTTAGTGGTTAGGAGTTAGTGGTTAGCACATAACGTGGGTGGGGGGTTTTTCACTAGCACTGTTGAGAAGAATAAAATTGTACCTAGGTTGCTATTATAGACTATATACATAACTTACCACGATTTGTTTGCTCCAGTAATTTTCTTAACAATTCAATTCCATAAACTTCAATCATATTGCAACGTTCATACCAAAAACAAACAAGCATCAGCACCTGGACGATCTTGTATTGTCTTATTATATGCAAAACCAAGGTAATCTCAGTACATAGTACATAAAGCGGCCATTCTCGACACCTTCGATTGGTTCTTAACATAATAAATTACACACCAACGGCCCATGCAATAATACCCAAAAGAGCAACATATATTATTTTTTATGGCAACATAAAATCTCATTACTGTATGTATAATTACGTGATTCCGAACCAACTTTTTTAACAACACCGTTGTTTACATGCTCTTTCATTAGAGCTATGCTCTCTTGTTTGTCTAGACTGTTTACCATGAAATGAAGTTCTGCTTATTTAATCCGAACCAGCGAAATGAAAACAGAATCAGTCAGAAAACAGAAATTGAATATACAGTTTAGCGCCGAGATCTAAATCATTCTAATAACAAAGGCGGGTCAGATAAGATTGTTGTACAGCTGAAGTTTTATTAAATATGGAGTCTGAAACAATAGATACAACATCTGAAATCAAGTCTTACAAAGTGAGATGGCTTATATTGATCGTCGCAAGTTTGTCTGCAACTCTTCGTTCGTTTTGTCAATCGTGTTTCAGCCAGATTAGCAACGTTTTAGCGAGATTGCTGAAAGTTCAGCTTTGGCAAATTGACTGGCTAGTTGTCAACCAGTCAATATGTTTCATACTTTTAACACTGCCTATTGCGTGGATCACCGAACAAGTTGGCTTTCGGAAATCGTTTATTATAGTGACCGGTCTTCTGTGTGTCGCGTTTTCTCTTTTGATTCTCGGTGTTAGCGTTGAAAGAGGTTATTATTTACTGCTTTTCGGTCAAGTATTACTCGGATGCAACATCACTTTTGGTTACGCTGTGTTACCACTTGTTTCATCGATTTGGTTCCCAAGCAACGAGGTAGCTTCTGCCATTGCCATTCAGTTTTGTTCTCGTGGGATCGGGGAAGCGCTAGGTTCGTTTACAACTCCTTTGCTCGTGAACATTCATCAATCAAATGCAGTGGTTTCATTCCGACTCACAATGCTGTTCGTACCGTTTGTTATACTTTCAGTTGTATCATTGCTTGTTTCGTACGCCTTCGTCCCCGATTCGCCTCCACTAGCGCCAAGCTTAGCACAAATGAAGAAGCAAATTGGCAGTGCTAAAATTCACACCAGCATCCATGAATCACTTAGGCTTAATTTCTTCAAAGTGAAAGCTTTATTTTCTTCCCCAAGTTTCGTAGTTATCACAACGGCTACAGGACTCGTAAACCCCGTGTTTCGGGTTTATACGATTCTCTTATCATCAATGCTGCGGAAAGAGTTTGCTGGCGAGCCCGGGTTAAACCAAGTGTCCGGTTATTTGCTTTCGGTCGCCTGGATCTTTTACACCATAGCAGCGTTGTTAACCGGCCCTGTCATCACTAAAACAAAGAAATATCGCGCTATTTTAGCTTTTAGCGCATTCATACAATTAGTAGCACAGTTATCTATTGTAATTGGAATGAGGCTCAAATTGCGTGCACTCATATACCCAGCTGTCCTGCTTTTGGGTGCTGGTGCTGGCATGACTGAAACGTCACTGACTGAGCTTTCAGTCGAGATCACATACCCACTAGAACCCTCTCTCGTATCATCTGTAAACTTAATCGCAATGGGTTGTTTTCGTTTGATATATTCTGTTGTCAGTAGAGCGTTATTGGACAAATACGGAGCAACAGCATCAACCTTACCTGAACCTATATTGGTGACAATTGGCTTTATTTTAATTATTTCAATTCCTATGCGCTTTAAAAGAATGGAAGCGGACACGCCAGAATCTGTGCCTTTACTTATAGAATAAAACGTCTCAAACATGTGTCAGAATTATTCATGCTGGTGATGACTTATAAAGGCTACTCGCATTTTTTAAATTTTACTTGCAACCTAAACTTTTTTCTTTCAAAACTGTATTAAAACAATATATATTACAATTCTTGGTTTCGACGGCGGCTTTTGCTCTTTTTCCCCGTAATTTTTGGACAAACAGAAACGAAAGAGCAGAGCTCTTATGAAAGGGAACATAGATATTACGACTATAACGTCACCACATGCCGGACTTTTTTTAACCATAGTTTAAATGTAGGAAAGTAACTTTACATCTCATTTCATTAGTTATAGGTAAAATGCTCCTGCCTGTATAATTCAAAATCCAAATAATTTGCATTTTATTTTTGAAAAATATTTACTAATTTTTTTCAGCTTTCTGTTGTTTTGTAGAAATGAGATTAGAATAATGAAGTGCAAATCAACAATCGCAAGTAAAAAAAGAAAAAAAAGATTGAATATCGTATGGGTGGTAGCTATATCAATATTGGAAATATTAAAAAAGAGCTCCTACAACCAAATCAATGTAAATCCTTACGGCAAGAGGAAACATCATAAAACACTGTTAAATGGGATCATTTCCAGAAATTAATGCTTATTTACATGGTATATAGAAAAATCACAACCTGATCTTATAAATTAAATGTTAATTCATAGTTTCAACTTTCAAATGCATAGTGACATTCCATAGTATCTAGATTTGCAGAAATTTGATGTCCAGTACAGTGGAAAGTGCAAGAAAAAAACAATAATTAAAAAAACTGACCGAACAAATAAATAATTAACATCACATTTCAAATAAAAATTAGCTGCATATCTGGTATAAAACACAGCAAATTGTAATGTATTGTCTGCCATTAGGAAAGACTTTACCAGAAAAAGTGTTGCTTTCGTGACGAAACTAAACTTCCGAAATAAAATAAGAACATTTACGAGTATCATACCAGATGAGCTGCTAAATGGTTATGTACATTACACCTGGTAGCAGAAGCACCACAACAACTCGTTTCAATATTGAACGAAACCGCTGATGCCTTCCTTGGCTCCCTCTGGTGTTGGGAAGTCAATTATAACTGGTTTGTTGGACGGCACCATCTCCAGGTTTACAGAGGTACAGTTTATGAATCTATGAGCTCCATCATAATTGTAGCCATAACCTAAATTTGTTTTAAAGCTGGTTAATGCATGTATAAAGTACATAGTATTTATGAATATAAAATTAGGTTCAGTATTATCTGAAGTTTCTTAATATGCAATAATGTGGGAGATTAATTTAAATAAAAACAATAAATTAAAAAAATCTACAAATTAATAAATTGTTAGTTCAGGGCTTAGCTAGTTAAGTAAGCATAAAATGACAAAATGAAAATCATTTTATCTTCATGTTCTGTTTCATACACCTCATTCCAGCTCAAGAGTTACAATGTATATAACTTCGTTGACTTTTTTTGTGAACAAAACAGTAAATAAAAAATGTTTTACTTTCATGGATGTGCCCGAACACATGATATTTAGGTTGCACACGTAGTTGAACGGAGTTCATCAATTCCACACAACCAACTCTTTCCCCGTCTGGGTGGACTTGATCAAGTTGACCTGCAGTGTAGGTGTATTAGTTGTTGGCTGCAATAAACTAATATATACGCCCAGCGCTGTTGGCTTACATGGTAGTTTAAAATATAAACGCTATGAACACAGCCGTTATAAAGAAACAAAAAAGCTGGTTCAAATATTACAAACTATTAGTTTGTCCTGTGTCATGTCACAGTTAGCACCCCTGTCTCAAACCCATATTTGTTCAAAGCTTGTGTCTGCTATCATTGTGAGCGTATGTGTTTTTGAGCAAGACGCTTAACAACAATTGGTTTAACCCAGTGGTCACTAATGGATTTTCTTTATATTGAAATTTTAACAAACTAGCAATAAATTAACATTTACAAACAAGCTAAACAATTTAATTCTTATAATATTGTTGACCTAATACTTATATAAAAGTTATATTAAAAATTAATACTTTTATAAGTTATCATAGTGCTCATAATAAATATAACAGTGTCTTTTTTATACTTATATCTATATAATAAAAGTAATACAAGTTATAATAACTCTTATAACAGTTTACCTGCAGGAGGGCTGTGCGTCATCAATATATCAATTCCATCCCCAGGTATTTTGTTCCATTTATCTAACAATGGTTGTCCTCTACATGTGTTGAATGCCCATCCACCAAACATTGGGTTCCTGTGTCAACAACCAGGTTATTTTAGGGATCTGGTGCTACGAAAACGTAACAAAAAATAAGTCTAAAAAATCAAGTCTAGATCCTTACTGTACTTCTTTATGCAAGAATCATTCAACTCTATCAGCACCAGATCAGGGTCAGATTTACCGAACTTTTATTACAGTTACAATGTTATATTGTCACATTAAAAAAAGTGTTTCATTGTTTGGACAATAGTGTGTACCTTCGGTAAACGGAAGTTATTGTAACTAAAACAAGTGGAATTGTGGACTCTGTTTTGAATGGAGTCCAGGGCAGAGTTACATCGGCCGCATAAAAACTTAAATGAGCTTCGTGGTGTTGGGGTAATGGGCCAAAACTTGCCCTAATCCCAGATTCTCAACAACCTTACCCCATATACAATAGAATCATATATTGAATAAATTCTTACCAAGGTGTTCCATATATTCGTATCCCGTTCACTTTAACTTCTGCGTCTTGCAGATACAAACAATTGTTGAGGACCGAAGTCCAGTTATTGGTTATTTCTTCGGGTATGGAGTCAAGAAACTGAAACCTAGAAAGGATAAATTTATTAGCATTTTTGCATGTAAGGTTTGTATTTTTTGTTTAACAAACACAAACTTTAATACAAATTTAACACACAAAAAAAATGAAATTTGGAAAAAAATATAAAGGTACCTGCGGTATGAGCCTTCTCGTTTGCATCTTCTTATGTCTTCCATTAATTCCAGGTCAAATGAAAGATCATGATTGCCAGCAATCACTATTTTATGTTTAAATGCTTTTTGTTCACCCAGCCAGTCATTAAAATCTTGTACTTCTTCCAGTTTTCCTCTTTCAGTAAAATCTCCGCAATGTAGAAGTACATCACCTGATAAAAAACTTACACTGAGATCATAGGCAACAAAACTGGGGTGGCGTGGTGGGCAGGCATACCCCAAATTTTCTGCACTGCTTTAGTCAGTAATGCACCAAAAATGTTTTGAAAGAATGGTCTAACTAACCATGCCCCCCAGCGTTCTAAAATGTTTGGCATCTATGAATGAAATGGTAATTTAGAACAGACCGTCTTAGGGCTTGGGCCCTTAAATAAGTCTGCATATAACTTGGTTGGGGTTGGTTAATATGATGGGTACACTTTGTAATAACAGTAAGTTAGAAACCCAAGTTAAAAATATATACATACATTATAGTCTGTAGGCCAACCAGTAGATACAATAATACTAGCGGCCTGGTGATTCATTTACTGGTTTCACTTACCTTCAGGCAGATCATAAATAAGATTTCTATGTTTTGAATGAGTGTCAGAAATACAAACAAAACGAGTGTGACCTTCAGGTTTTGTGGAATCCAAAGAAATTGGTTTCTGGCTGTTAATGATACAAAAATATATTGTTCAATATTACGGTGCTAGTGAGGAAACCTTCCCCTATGTTATCTGCTAAACACCAACTACTAAACTTTAGCACCTAATAGCCCATCTAAATATTCTGCTCGTGTTTTAAATAAACAACAACAATCTATAGGAGTCGTAAGGATACAGTTTTATAATTCCTTGAATGTTCTTTGTTTACTACCAAGTCCGACGCCGTGGCGTAGTGGTTAGCGCGCCTGCCTGTAACCATTAGGTAATGGGTTTAAGGCTCGTCGCTGCTACCATTGTGGGCGTATGTATTCCTTGGGCAAGACACTTAACGACAATTGCTCCAACCCAGTGGCCACTAATGGGTTGTCCAAATTATCAGCCATACATAAAAAAATCCAAAAAAAATGGGATGAGAAAATAGAATGAATAGGTGTCCCATCTTACTACAAACTTACCGTCTTTGAAATCGCCTATGTTTTGTATCTTTATCAAAACGAAGACGGTGAACAAATTCCGTTGGATTTCTACTCAGTGGGCTGACGGTAATTTGGTCCAATTTTTCAAAGTCCACATCTTCCACTTTCAGCATGGCTGTATAATTCTAACTTAAACACGCTATTATTTAAAAAACAAAATCGACAAGGAACTAAAATGTTGCAATATTTGTACTAAATTTACTACCACCTACGACTGTCGCAACTCCCTTTTTCTGTTTTTCTCTCGCTTATCGGCTGGAGATCGTTACGTCATTTTGGTTCTTGTAATAATTAAGACGAAACTAATGTAGGCCTATTGCCACGCCTATAATAGCGCATGATTTTGATAGTTTGAATCAAGTCCTAGACCTGTAGCAACACAAGTCCTAGACCTGTAGCAACACAAGTCCTAGACCTGTAGCAACACATCAATTCTAACAAGCGCTAGTGAAAGACTGTACCATGTCGCTGCAAATTCTTACTATCACTTTGCGGTTGTCCTCTATACTGATTGAGGCGTCAACTTCAGTCTACTTTACGCAGCACACGTGCCCCGAAAATGGCCGAGAGCCCGAGACATAGCTGTTTGTATGACATGCAAATAAACTGTTCTTACTGCCAGGATTCAACAGTAAATTAATGAAAGTATTTAAAAGTGACGGATTTCCAGGTATAAACTCTCCACAAAAAGATTTTCTTCTGGATCAATTGTATATAACACGCAATTCGCAATGATTATGTTATATTTGCCATTACATATATTGCACATACGTCTACAGCAGTTAAAGCTTATATGCTAATGATATTAATAAAAGAAAAGAAAATGCACAGCAGTATCCATGGTGTGGTCATTCTGTTAAGCAATGATAGTGTTATCAACTGCTTAACTGTTATTCGTTCACCACAGTTCAGCTGTGCAGGCAGTTTTGTGGTCATTATTCGGTCCAATTAAGCCTTTTGTATCTGGAAGATATAATATGTTTTAAATTGCAGTTCTTATAAAACTTACTTTTTAAGAATCAACTAGTAGAGGTTGTAAGAGTTTCATATATAAAACGCTGCAAACAATTAATTCTTCACTTATACATGAATGGAATGTATAGTAGGGTGGGGGGAGATGGGACAACTTTTCAATTTAGTTTCTTGTCTCATTTGGTAAGAACATTTAAAGGAATATAAAACCATATTTTTCCGACTTCCATACGCCATTGTTGATTGTTTAAAAAAACGATCAGGAAATTTAGAAATAATGTGCTGAAGGTGCATCTTACATCTCACCCCACAGTAATATAAAAAAGCTGCATCGTGACATTGTGCCAGCTAAAGATTAAATTTACAAATTTCAAAGGAATGGAAAAACACAAAATTTAAACACCACTGTTATAGCTTTAGTTTTAGATATTGTTAGAACAATATAACATAGTTTCTATACTTAGCCTACCACAGATTATTAAAAACTTGTTGTTAAAATATGGGTTCGCCTCCACAAGCCAAGCATGAACAAGACTGAATGAACGGGACAAGTTGTTCTCTTTCTTTACCACCAGGGCATATAAGTGTAACAGACTTGCTCACAACTGATTTGGGTTGACAACAGTTACACTTTTGCTGCGGCAGATAAAACACATTTGTATTTAACTATTTACTGTGAATAGTATTTCAATCTATAGTTTATGGATTTACATTATAGTTGATACAAGGCAGAGGAAAGCATTAGTGTATAACGGTATCAATCTATAATTTATAATATGTTCGGAAATGTTTAATCTAGAATAAGTTCGTTTTTATTTAACACATTAAAACAATATATTCAACTATTTTAAGCTGGCTTATCTATGACTGTTCAAAGTAGAAAATAAGACAATAAGTACCGATAAAAATGGCGGCTCTGATATAACTTCTACACCGGATACACACTGCCCGCTGCATGATGTGAGGTTGACTGGAGGGCTCACACAACCACTAACATTAAGTTGAATTTCAACGTTTACTGGTTTGCATTTATCTTCTTCTTCTTGTTCTTCTTCTTGTTCTGTTGAATGAGCAAAACTTTGTGAGATGAATTAATAAACTTGTAACGTGTCAGGATTGTTGGATGAACCTAACTGATTTAGACTGGCGCGGTAGCACAGTTGTTTAGCGCGCCTGCCTCTAACCCTCTAAAAAGAGATAATGGGTTTAAAGCTCATCGTTGCTACCATTGTGGGGTTATGTGCCTTGGCACGTGGTCGAAAAACTACAGTTGTTATAACACGGGTGTACTGTATCATACAGATTGTGCCACAGTGCTGGAAAGATCAACTCATCCGTTTGCATTTTTCAATATGATACAAAAGGTTTGGTTTACATTGTCTCTATATCACTTTATTCAAGTTTGGATAAGGTTTTCACAAACAATGCCAACTTTCTTAAATTGTACTAAATATTAGCTTACGTTTGGGAGCGCACCGACAGCATTCATCAGAATCTGCATCATCCAGAAGTTCTTCATTTTCGCCACAGGTCACATGACAAACTTTGCCACACTGAGCTTCACCATCAACACACATGCAATTTCTACATCCTCCTTCTTCCCAAGTCGTGTTCTGCAATTAGTTTCAACAATTCGTGAATGTCTTAGGCAAAAAGACGCAAGTAATTTTAGATTTTCGAAAATATATGGCAGTTACATTATAACAAGTTAGAACAGGAATTCAAAACCAGACCAAAGAAAGTATAGTGGAGCAAAAGATGGCAAACAAATAGTTATATTTGATGCTAATACTGTTTTGGTCTTTATCTCATTAAGTACTTTTGAATACGAAATTGCAATGCATAGAATGCAAGTATTTTAAGGATACATAAGCCCACAATGATAGCAGCGAAAAACCTTTATCCTACTTACTCCAAGAAGGGTATAGTCAGTGCCATTATGCAAACAACTTGTGGTGGGTGGTGTGGGGGTTGGAGAAAATGTTGTTATGGTAACAACTGTGCTTGTTGGTGGGATGACTGTGGCATTCGTCACGGTTTCTGTTACAGTTGATGTACTAGCTGATACAGTAGTGGTTCCTCCAGTTAATGTACCAGATGATACAGTAGAGGTTCCTACAGCTGATGTACCAGATGATACAGTAGAGGTTCCTCCAGTTGATGTACCATAAGATACAGTAGTGCTTCCTCCAGTTGGTGTACCAGATGATTCAGTAGTAGTGCTTCCTCCAGGTGATGTACCAGGGGATACAGTAGAGGTTCCTCCAGTAGAGGTTCCACCAGTTGGTGTACCAGATGATACAGTAGAGCTTCCTCCAGGTGATGTACCAGATGATACAGTAGAGCTTTCTCCAGGTGATGTACCAGATGATACAGTAGTGCTTCCTACAGCTGATGTACCAGATGATACAGTAGTGCTTCCTACAGGTGATGTACCAGATGATACAGCAGTGCTCCCTACAGCTGATGTACCAGATGATACAGTAGAGCTTCCCCCAGTTGAAGTACCAGCTGCTACAGTAGAAGTTCCTCCAGGTGATGTACCAGATGATACAATAGTGCTTCCTACAGGTGATGTACCAGATGATACAATAGAGGTTCCCCCAGTTGATGTACCAGATGATATAGTAGTGCTTCCCACAGCTGATGTACCAGATGATACAGTAGAGCTTCCCCCAGTTGAAGTACCAGCTGCTACAGTAGAGGTTCCTTCAGTTGATGTACCAGAGGATACAGTAGTGCTTCCTACAGATGATGTACCAGATGATACAGTAGAGGTTCCCCCAGTTGATGTACCAGATGTTACAGTAGTGCTCCCTACAGCTGATGTACCAGATGATACAGTAGTGCTTCCTACAGCTGATGTACCAGATGATACAGTAGTGCTTCCTCCAGGTGATGTACCAGATGATACAGTAGAGGTTCCTCCAGTTGATGTACCAGATGATACAGTAGAGCTTCCTACAGCCGATGTACCAGATGATACAGTAGTGGTTCCTTCAGTTGATGTACCAGAAGATTCAGTAGTGCTTCCCCCAGGTGATGTACCAGATGATACAGTAGTGCTTCCTACAGTTGATGTACCAGATGATACAGTAGAGCTTCCTCCAGGTGATGTGCCAGAGGATACAGTAGAGGCTCCTCCAGTTGATGTACCAGGTGATACAGTAGTGCTTCCTACAGCTGATGTACCAGATGATACAGTAGAGGTTCCTTCAGTTGGTGTACCAGATGATACAGTAGTGCTTCCTACAGGTGATGTACCAGATGATACAGTAGTGCTTCCTACAGGTGATGTACCAGATGATACAGTAGAGGTTCCCCCAGTTGATGTACCAGATGATACAGTAGTGCTTCCTACAGCTGATGTACCAGATGACACAGTAGTGCTTCCTACAGCTGATGTACCAGATGATACAGTAGAGGTTCCCCCAGTTGATGTACCAGATGATACAGTAGTGCTTCCTACAGCTGATGTACCAGATGATACAGTAGTGCTTTCTCCAGGTGATGTACCAGATGATACAGTAGAGCTTTCTCCAGGTGATGTACCAGATGATACAGTAGAGGTTCCCCCAGTTGATGTACCAGATGATACAGTAGTGCTTCCTACAGCTGATGTACCAGATGATACAGTAGTGCTTCCTACAGGTGATGTACCAGATGATACAGCAGTGCTCCCTACAGCTGATGTACCAGATGATACAGTAGAGCTTCCCCCAGTTGAAGTACCAGCTGCTACAGTAGAAGTTCCTCCAGGTGATGTACCAGATGATACAATAGAGGTTCCCCCAGTTGATGTACCAGATGATATAGTAGTGCTTCCCACAGCTGATGTACCAGATGATACAGTAGAGCTTCCCCTAGTTGAAGTACCAGCTGCTACAGTAGAGGTTCCTTCAGTTGATGTACCAGAGGATACAGTAGTGCTTCCTACAGATGATGTACCAGATGATACAGTAGTGCTTCCTCCAGGTGATGTACCAGATGATACAGTAGAGGTTCCCCCAGTTGATGTACCAGATGATACAGTAGTGCTTCCTACAGCTGATGTACCAGATGATACAGTAGTGCTCCCTACAGCTGATGTACCAGATGATACAGTAGTGCTTCCTACAGCTGATGTACCAGGTGATACAGTAGTGCTTCCCCCAGTTGAAGTACCAGCTGCTACAGTAGAAGTTCCTACAGATGATGTACCAGATGATACAGTAGTGCTTCCTCCAGGTGATGTACCAGATGATACAGTAGTGCTCCCTACAGCTGATGTACCAGATGATACAGTAGTGCTTCCTACAGCTGATGTACCAGGTGATACAGTAGTGCTTCCCCCAGTTGAAGTACCAGCTGCTACAGTAGAAGTTCCTACAGATGATGTACCAGATGATACAGTAGTGCTTCCTCCAGGTGATGTACCAGATGATACAGTAGAGGTTCCCCCAGTTGATGTACCAGATGATACAGTAGTGCTTCCTACAGATGATGTACCAGATGATACAGTAGTGCTTCCTACAGGTGATGTACCAGATGATACAGCAGTGCTCCCTACAGCTGATGTACCAGATGATACAGTAGTGCTTCCTACAGCTGATGTACCAGATGATACAGCAGTGCTTCCTACAGCTGATGTACCAGATGATACAGTAGTGCTTTCTCCAGGTGATGTACTAGATGATACAGTAGTGCTTCCTACAGGTGATGTACCAGATGATACAGTAGTGCTTCCTACAGCTGATGTACCAGATGATACAGTAGTGCTTCCTACAGGTGATGTACCAGATGATACAGCAGTGCTCCCTACAGCTGATGTACCAGATGATACAGTAGAGCTTCCCCCAGTTGAAGTACCAGCTGCTACAGTAGAAGTTCCTCCAGGTGATGTACCAGATGATACAGTAGTGCTTCCTACAGGTGATGTACCAGATGATACAATAGAGGTTCCCCCAGTTGATGTACCAGATGATATAGTAGTGCTTCCCACAGCTGATGTACCAGATGATACAGTAGAGCTTTCCCCAGTTGAAGTACCAGCTGCTACAGTAGAGGTTCCTTCAGTTGATGTACCAGAGGATACAGTAGTGCTTCCTACAGATGATGTACCAGATGATACAGTAGTGCTTCCTCCAGGTGATGTACCAGATGATACAGTAGAGGTTCCTCCAGTTGATGTACCAGATGATACAGTAGTGCTTCCTACAGCCGATGTACCAGATGATACAGTAGTGGTTCCTTCAGTTGATGTACCAGAAGATTCAGTAGTGCTTCCCCCAGGTGATGTACCAGATGATACAGTAGTGCTTCCTACAGTTGATGTACCAGATGATACAGTAGAGCTTCCTCCAGGTGATGTGCCAGAGGATACAGTAGAGGCTCCTCCAGTTGATGTACCAGGTGATACAGTAGTGCTTCCTACAGCTGATGTACCAGATGATACAGTAGAGGTTCCTTCAGTTGGTGTACCAGATGATACAGTAGTGCTTCCTACAGGTGATGTACCAGATGATACAGTAGTGCTTCCTACAGGTGATGTACCAGATGATACAGTAGAGGTTCCCCCAGTTGATGTACCAGATGATACAGTAGTGCTTCCTACAGCTGATGTACCAGATGATACAGTAGTGCTTCCTACAGCTGATGTACCAGATGATACAGTAGTGCTTTCTCCAGGTGATGTACCAGATGATACAGTAGAGCTTTCTCCAGGTGATGTACCAGATGATACAGTAGAGGTTCCCCCAGTTGATGTACCAGATGATACAGTAGTGCTTCCTACAGCTGATGTACCAGATGATACAGTAGTGCTTCCTACAGGTGATGTACCAGATGATACAGCAGTGCTCCCTACAGCTGATGTACCAGATGATACAGTAGAGCTTCCCCCAGTTGAAGTACCAGCTGCTACAGTAGAAGTTCCTCCAGGTGATGTACCAGATGATACAATAGAGGTTCCCCAGTTGATGTACCAGATGATATAGTAGTGCTTCCCACAGCTGATGTACCAGATGATACAGTAGTGCTTCCTCCAGGTGATGTACCAGATGATACAGTAGAGCTTCCCCTAGTTGAAGTACCAGCTGCTACAGTAGAAGTTCCTCCAGGTGATGTACCAGATGATACAATAGAGGTTCCCCCAGTTGATGTACCAGATGATATAGTAGTGCTTCCCACAGCTGATGTACCAGATGATACAGTAGTGCTTCCTACAGGTGATGTACCAGATGATACAGCAGTGCTCCCTACAGCTGATGTACCAGATGATACAGTAGAGCTTCCCCCAGTTGAAGTACCAGCTGCTACAGTAGAAGTTCCTCCAGGTGATGTACCAGATGATACAATAGAGGTTCCCCCAGTTGATGTACCAGATGATATAGTAGTGCTTCCCACAGCTGATGTACCAGATGATACAGTAGTGCTTCCTCCAGGTGATGTACCAGATGATACAGTAGAGCTTCCCCTAGTTGAAGTACCAGCTGCTACAGTAGAGGTTCCTTCAGTTGATGTACCAGAGGATACAGTAGTGCTTCCTACAGATGATGTACCAGATGATACAGTAGTGCTTCCTCCAGGTGATGTACCAGATGATACAGTAGAGTTTCCCCCAGTTGATGTACCAGATGATACAGTAGTGCTTCCTACAGCTGATGTACCAGATGATACAGTAGTGCTCCCTACAGCTGATGTACCAGATGATACAGTAGTGCTTCCTACAGCTGATGTACCAGGTGATACAGTAGTGCTTCCCCCAGTTGAAGTACCAGCTGCTACAGTAGAAGTTCCTACAGATGATGTACCAGATGATACAGTAGTGCTTCCTCTAGGTGATGTACCAGATGATACAGTAGAGGTTCCCCCAGTTGATGTACCAGATGATACAGTAGTGCTTCCTACAGCTGATGTACCAGATGATACAGTAGTGCTCCCTACAGCTGATGTACCAGATGATACAGTAGTGCTTCCTACAGCTGATGTACCAGGTGATACAGTAGTGCTTCCTCCAGTTGAAGTACCAGCTGCTACAGTAGAAGTTCCTACAGATGATGTACCAGATGATACAGTAGTGCTTCCTCCAGGTGATGTACCAGATGATACAGTAGAGGTTCCCCCAGTTGATGTACCAGATGATACAGTAGTGCTTCCTACAGCTGATGTACCAGATGATACAGTAGTGCTCCCTACAGCTGATGTACCAGATGATACAGTAGTGCTTCCTACAGCTGATGTACCAGATGATACAGCAGTGCTTCCTACAGCTGATGTACCAGATGATACAGTAGTGCTTTCTCCAGGTGATGTACTAGATGATACAGTAGTGCTTCCTACAGCTGATGTACCAGATGATACAGCAGTGCTTCCTACAGCTGATGTACCAGATGATACAGTAGTGCTTTCTCCAGGTGATGTACTAGATGATACAGTAGTGCTTCCTACAGGTGATGTACCAGATGATACAGTAGAGGTTCCTCCAGTTGAAGTACCAGCTGCTACAGTAGTGCTTCCTACAGGTGATGTACCAGATGATACAGTAGAGGTTCCTCCAGTTGAAGTACCAGCTGCTACAGTAGTGCTTCCTACAGGTGATGTACCAGATGATACAGTAGTGCTTCCTACAGCCGATGTACCAGATGATACAGTAGTGCTCCCTACAGCTGATGTACCAGATGATACAGTAGTGCTTCCTACAGCTGATGTACCAGATGATACAGTAGTGCTTCCTACAGCTGATGTACCAGGTGATACAGTAGTGCTTCCTACAGGTGATGTACCAGATGATACAGTAGTGCTCCCTACAGCTGATGTACCAGGTGATACAGTAGTGCTTCCTACAGGTGATGTACCAGATGATACAGCAGTGCTCCCTACAGCTGATGTACCAGATGATACAGTAGAGCTTCCGCCAGTTGAAGTACCAGCTGCTACAGTAGTGCTTCCTACAGGTGATGTACCAGATGATACAATAGAGGTTCCCCCAGTTGATGTACCAGATGATATAGTAGTGCTTCCCACAGCTGATGTACCAGATGATATAGTAGAGCTTCCCCCAGTTGAAGTACCAGCTGCTACAGTAGAGGTTCCTTCAGTTGATGTACCAGAGGATACAGTAGTGCTTCCTACAGATGATGTACCAGATGATACAGTAGTGCTTCCTCCAGGTGATGTACCAGATGATACAGTAGAGGTTCCCCCAGTTGATGTACCAGATGATACAGTAGTGCTTCCTACAGCTGATGTACCAGATGATACAGTAGTGCTCCCTACAGCTGATGTACCAGATGATACAGTAGTGCTTCCTACAGCTGATGTACCAGGTGATACAGTAGTGCTTCCCCCAGTTGAAGTACCAGCTGCTACAGTAGAAGTTCCTACAGATGATGTACCAGATGATACAGTAGTGCTTCCTCCAGGTGATGTACCAGATGATACAGTAGAGGTTCCCCCAGTTGATGTACCAGATGATACAGTAGTGCTTCCTACAGCTGATG